>NC_079514.1:25765144-25806269 GCF_000801105.2 Raphanus sativus | reverse complement strand
TATCCCACTTTCTATCCAGATGATTCCAGATTAGCCTGTTCGAACATCTGGCAATATCTTCATGATTCTTATCAATCCTAGGCAAGTTTGGTTTATATGATAGAAATAAAAATAACAATTCCTAAAGTGAGCAAGGTAGTTGCTCTAACTAACAATATGATGGGTTGTTTAAATGTGATAAAGAGTGCTAGACATAGGATTTCTATTCAGGAATGGAGATTATAATCTCTATAAATGCTTTAACAAGTTGCTTGCATGATAATATAGATCTCAGCCGCTAAACTCAAGTGAAGTATCACTGGTTAAATAATCTAGATCTCTGGACACACCTTTCGCATGATGACACAGAAAAAGAGTCGGTCGATATCCTTTTGAGATATCGAGCGATACACATTTCGCAGCGCCGATCGATTCACCTGTCGGGATATCGATCGACGGCTTCTAGATCTGCCTAGGCGCGAGCCGAATATGACCACAAGGTCTCAAGGAGGAACTGTCGTTCTTCTCAACGGGAGACAAGCACGCTCAAATGGATAATTCAAGATAATCAAAGATCCTAGTGATCTATGTTCTAGTTAGCTAATCTAAAACAAGCATAGGGTGCAATCCATTTGATGAGTATCACAACTTAGCAATTATAGTTTGGGGCTAATCCCACAAACCTGTTTGAACCCTAGATCTAACAAGTAGACTACTCAGACATAGCTAAGCAATTCATAACAATAGATAGATGAAAGAATTGCATAGATAGAATAAAGTAAAAATACAAAAGGAGATGAGAAATCTCTCCAATCTCTCAAACAAATAAAACTCTAGTCTCTCTCTCACACTCTCTGCTTTGAAGGTTATCAAAAGCTTGCTTCTTTCGAAGGTTGCCGTCAAAAGACACTTAGCAGGAATATTTAAGCATTTCCATTAGGTTAAAAACTTGTCAGGGGCAATCTCGTAATTTGGTGAAGTCTTGGTGAAGTAGTCGGCTAAACCATTTTGTCTTCGATATCGATCGACAATACTGATGTGTATCGATCGATTATAATCTTCTAGTACGTGGATCTTCTCAGCTACATCGATCGACAACTCAGGATGAGTATCGATCAATTATAATCGCAATGTTGACTTCCGACTTAGTCTTGAATGGTCAACTCGGGTGTATTATCTCTTGTACTCCAAAATGCTCCAAAAACATCACTTTCTCACAAAATGCTCCTGAACCTGAAAACATACCTAACAGGCTAGAAAACAGATTAAATATATAATAAAATACTAGTATACCATGGTTAAAAACGGGTAAAATCCATGGTATATCACTTGGTCGAACATCTTTTCAATATCAGCCTCTGCAACTCTAGTCTCTCTGAAGGAAGCTTCTTCAAAGGGTCTTTCTATTGGGATCTTCAAAACTCTCTTCTTGAAGTTGTCCAACACTTTTGTGTTAGCCTCTCTTTTAAGGTGCTTCGGAACCTTCTCTTTCCTTTTTCTTAAGGTCCTCCTTGCACTTTCCTTTTCTATCTCCATGGACTCTGATGTATCTGCAACCTCTTCTGATTGGTTATCTGAAGTTTTGGGTCGGGGTTTGAGTGCATCGATCTTGGTCATGTTGATCTTTGGTAATTGCACTCGTGGTTTAGGAACTTTGCATCGATCGATGACAGTAGTGTCGTGTTGATTGATGGCGGTAGAAGTAGGATGATCGATTTCTTCCTCTCCGGATCGATCGGCGAAAGGGTGGAGTGGGTTCGGGTTATTTCTCTGCGAACTCTTCATGCGTGATTATCCGAACAGGGTTGCTCGTAGCCGTAGATCTGGTGGACTCTGTCGATCGATTTCGTACCTCGAGCATCGAACGGTAGTCTTCTTCACATGTCGATCGATCGTGTTCATCTTCTATCGTCGATGGGTGTCAATATGCATAGCATCGCCGGCTCCAACAACCTTCTTATGGGGGTTCCCATATTCATCCACTACCCATAAATCATCAACCACAATAGCATTAATGTTGTGTCTGATGAGATCTTCTTCTCTGGCTTTGATGAAGGCTTCTTGTCTCTTGATAGCTTCAGAAGTCTGAACTACTTGTGTCTCCAATTTCTTCACATGTGTGCTCAAAGTGACAAACTTTGAGGTGAAGCTATTGTACACATCATCTATCTTCCCATTGAAATCCACTGCGAGCTTCTGTTGACACTCTAGAGCTGAGTCAAGCATAGCTCCAAATTTGCTCTCCTGAGTAGGCGGCTGTGGATTCTGGTAGAAAGAATTTGCAAGGTTCTTGTTACTGTTGTAGTTGTTGTTGCTGAAGGGTTTCTGGTACTATGAATTCTGGTTGAAGTTGCTCCTTTGACTGTTGCCATAGAAGTTTCTGTTCTAGTTCTGATTCCCATATCTCTGAAATCCTCCTATGTAATTCACATCCTCTTCCTCATCAGTCTCTATAACTTCTACATCTTCAGCAAAACTGACTTGCTTCTTAAAGCTGTCTAGCTTGGTTTGCATCTCGTCCAACTGCTATATTCCTAAGGCATTGGCTGTTTTTCTCCTCTCATAGTCAGTGTTCTTGGTACTGTTGCTAGTTGCCAAGTTCTCAATAAGTCTCACTGCCTCTTCTGGATTCCTGGTGTTGAAGTTTCCTTCACTACTTGTATCTAGAGCTGTCTGGTAGACCAGATATAATCCACTGAAGAAAGTGCTTAGTAGCTGCACTTGATTGAATCCATGGTGTGGGCAATCTCTCTGATAGGTCTTGAAACGGACCCAACAACGTCTGAAAGGTTCTGCATGCTTCTGCTTGAAGGTAGCAATCTTAGTTTTCAAGTCTTATGCGCGTGCTTCATCAAAGAAGTTGATCAAGAAAGCATTCTTTATGTCATTCCAGGATGTAAGAGATGCTGGTGATAGTTGCTTAAGCCATTGCAAAGCTTCTCCAGTAAGAGAGTGCTTGAAAAGCTTGCAAAGTAGGTAATCAGCTGGAACTCCATTGGATTTGACAACTGATATGAGATCCTTGTACCTCTCTAGATGGTCCATAGGATGCTCATTAGGTGCTCAACTGTAGGGTATATGTCCTACAAGCGTGTAGTAGATAGGCTTCACCTCAAAATCGGTCTTTTGAATCTCTGGAGGGCGGAATGCAGATCTGTTGGCATAGTATTGATCTGGACGGTTGTAGTCAGCCAGTGATATGTTTCGTGTGGCCTCTTCTGCAGCTTGATGATACCACTCAAATTACCCTAAATAGTGTTTTACTCTCTCAAATAAGAGGTTCAGCTGTAGTACTTAGAGATCGAATCACGAGGAGTTAGGGAACCAATTAAATCTAATTAATTAATCAATCCTAGGTGACGTTTGGTTTTTATGATGGAAATGTAAAATGACATTCCTAATTGAGCAAGGTAGTTGCTCTACTAACAATATGATGGGTTGTTTATAAGATAAGGAAGAGTGCTAGACATAGCTTTTATTCAGGTAATGGAGATTATAATGTCTATAGATGCCTAACAAGTTGTTTGCATGATATTATAGAACTCAGCCGCTTAACAACCAGTGATGTCTCACTGGTTAACTAACTAGATCTCTGATCTCAACTGTCGTCTGTTGACCAAAAAAAGAGTCGATCGATATCCTATAGGGATATCGAGCGATACACCTTTCACAACGTCGATCGATTGTCCAGTCGGGATATCGATTGACGGCTTCTAGTTATTGTTGGACCCAATTTCGGTCCCTTAGATTATTGGGCCTATTTCGGAAACGGGCCGCGAATGAGAAGCCCGCTGAAGAAGTTCGATGTGTTCAAACGAAGTTAATAAGGAAGACGTTGGACTTCAACTAAATATGTTATGATCAAAACAAATGGGCCATGGACTAAGGCCCATAGCGACGTGAACGAAGTGGTGGAGAAGGTCGCTGAAGTTGAGAAGAGATACCAATGCTAAGGGAACAGCGAAAACCCTAGAGAGAGAGCACACAATACATTTTCACCTTTCTTACTTCATCTTAGATCCCGATATTGATCGATCTCCTTGTTATAGTCAATCTCTTTGTTATTTCTTGTAATCGACCTCTTTATCAATGAAAGTCCATTTTTGTCAACTGAATTCCGATTACATCGTTGTGTTTTAACGATATTGTTGCCTACATCTTTTGTCATTCCCTAGTTTACTTTACAAACCCTACAAAATAATGAGTGTAGATTTTAGGTTCTACATTTTGGCGCCGACTGTGGGGAAGATAAACGAAAAGCATCCTTTCTAAGAATCCGATCTAGGATTTCTAAGCACGAACATGGATCCCACCCAACAAAGCGATCCGCGGTCTCCAAGCGTCCCACGCTCAATGCTTCATCTCCCGACACAGGAAACAATCGTCGACCTGGAAAGACGATCCAAAAGAAAAGCACGATAACCTTCTCTCCTTACGAGAACGTCGAGCTAGATATGCCCCACGACGATGCTCTGATCATCACAATAGAACTCGCCGGCGCGGTTTTCTCAAAAGTTCTCATTGATTCCGGGTGCGTAGCCAATCTGCTATCGCATGATACCCTCGAGAGAATCAATCGACCTGATTTAGCGATCAATAAATACGCTCCCCCTCTCTACAGCGTTGGAGGTGGAAGCAGGGTGCCCCTATTAAGAAACATAGCGATCGTCGTTAAGACATACGACCTCGAGCAAGAAACAGAGTTTTCTGTGATGCACGACCTCTCACCGTTCGACGCCGTCTTAGGACGACCGTGGCTCCAACAAATGAAAGCGGTCCCCTCGATTTATCACCAATGCGTAAAGTTCATATCTGTTAGGCACTAATATGGCCCGCTAGCTAGTAATAAATAATAAGAAATAGAAACGGGCTGCGAAAGGACCATCACGAATTCAATCCTCAAAAGCAGCTAAGCTAGAGCCAGAGGCTGTGAGCTAAAGATGTTCATTAGAGAGGTCACGGAAAGGAGGCAGCTCGTGGATGTTTAAGTAGGCGCAGGACCAGTTGGTGACAATCCATCGGAGCCTGAGGCTATTTAAAGAGAAAGAAGACCAAAGAAGAAGCACAAGTTCATTCAACCCTTATTCACACAAGACTCTTAAACATTGTCATTATCTTTGTAACATTCTCATTATCTTTGTAATCATCAAAAGAACAACTTTTGTAAACAGTTCTTACCGAAAACATCAATAAAATTATTCATTCATTCTACAAGTTATAACGGGATTCAGCCCGCGTTATCTTTCCCTAATCTTAACCTGATCTAAAATCTAGGAGGTGAGTTTAATCCCTCACAATTGGCGCCGTCTGTGGGGAAGAAACAATCGAATCCCTTACTCTAACTCAAGGATGAATCCAGTCGATCAGAGAATGAATCCATCTAACCAGACCGCCACTGGAGTAACTAACCCGAGAACCTCCAGTGGGATCGATCCTGGGTTTCCAGCCCTCGTTACCCCTCAGCATCAACCCGCTTCAAACCAGACGGAGGCTCAACTTTCTGAGATTCGTCGCATGATGATGCAGTTAGTAGACAAAGCTCAAGAGAATGAGCGTACAATGAAACAGCTAGCCGTTCGGCAGCAAAGATTCGAGGAGATAACTAGATCTCTAACCGCAACAACCCAACCATCGCAACGTCAGGGTTCGGGAGTTACTTCGAGATTGATTAACTGACCCCTCGTTTCCTCGAGGACGTCTAGACTTTTCCCTTGATAGCACTAGTTCTGGAGAACAGGGACCTGCTTTCCAAACGCCTCATGCTAGGACAGCTCCCGCGTTTAGTCCACCTCTCACCAGTGCTATGGGAAGCAACCTAGCATCAACCAGCTCTATACCCGATCAGGTTACTGGTCAGAGCGCTCGCTTACCTCCTCCACCACCTATTCTTAGGTCAGGAGAAGGAGTATCCAATCCGTCCGGGGGCAGAACGTCAGCTTCGGTGTTTCAGGCCAGAAACCTAAACACGAATCCGAACGAACACCAAAGGACGAATGCTGATCCTTCAGCTCGCCCCACTAACCTTGCCCGTCAGAATAACCCAAGGACCAGTGAGCGAATCACCCCACCCGATGCTTGGGTAAATGACCAAAGACGATTCCATCTGGGAACTGCTCGTCAGGTACCTAACGATGACTCGACTGTCCTTCCTCTAGAGGGACCTGAGTCCATTCGCAGATATATGGAGCGAACTCACGCAGCTCTCCAAAAATTGGGTTCTCAAGTCCACAAGGCAACGAGCTCAGCTCCCGAAATTGAGAGCTTCATCGAGGAGACCTGCGGAACTCCATTCACTGACATAATTGCCATCTCTTACATAAAAGACACCTGAAAAATTAGGATCCCCGAATACGATGGGACCTCAGACCCAAAGGCCTACTTGAAAACCTTCAGATTAGCTATCGTGAAAGCTCATTTTACGAAAGAAGAATGTGAGGCAGGTTACTGCATGACATTCGCTGAAAACTTGGTCGGAACAGCCCTCGAATGGTTCTCTGGTCTTGAGCCAAATTTGATAGACAGTTTCGACCAGTTAAGCAACGCCTTCATGAAGCAATACTCGACTCATATCCTGAAACAAGCATCCGAGGCTGACCTCTGGAAAGTCAGACAAGGAGTAGGAGACTCGCTACGAGTCTACATCGAGAAATTCAGAGTAATAAGAACTAAGCTCTCGAACCCCAACGACCAATTCGCCATCGATGCCCTTAGAAGAGGTCTGTGGTATAAATCGGAATTCTGGTCGGAGCTAACACTCAATCCTCCCCCAACTATCGATGATGCTCTTCATAAGGCCACCAGATACGTTACCTTGGAGGAAGAAACAGCTGCATTGGATAAACTCCACAAGAAACCTCAGAATCACCCGAAGGGTGAATCCTCAGAAGAAAAAGGACCTCATAAAAAGGGGAACTTCCGAAACAATCAGACTCGGGGAGAGCACTCTTATGCAATCGAGGAAGATAAGGAAGAAAAACCTGTCGCCACGACGACTAAAGCCCCCTGGTCAAAAGGCTTCGACAAGAACAAACATTGCTCTTATCACGATCGAGAAGGGCACTCAACTGAGGAATGTTGGGACCTCCAACGACAGCTGACAGCCAAATTCGCAGCCGGAGAAATAAAGGACGTGGACCTCAAAAAGCAACCGCCCTATCAGAAAAGAGGTCCCAGAGACACCTCTCCAAAACGCGAGAGGTCACCTGAGAAGGAGACAGACTCGCCACCTCCAGCTCCCAAGAAAAGGTCGATATGATTCTTGGAAAATTTCCCCAAGGAAAAAGCCTACAAATCGAGGCTCTCTTGAGCAAACCATCAACTCAATCGAGCCCCGACTCGAGGGTGGACTGTATCCTTGGAGGATCCGATATATGTCAGGACTCCGTTAATTCTATTAAAATTCACGTACGGAAGGCTGTGTCTAACACTAGACCTAAGCCTCCCAACCCCGAGTCTAACACTAAGATTTCTTTTTGGGAAAGTGAGACGTCAGACCTCGATTGGCCGCACGACGATGCCCTAATTGTCACCCTGAACGTCGCAGGGTACGAGGTTCCTAAGCTTATGATAGATACATGAAGCTCTGTCGATCTTATTTTCTACAACACCCTGAAGGGAATGGAAATAGACGACTACGAAATTATTGGCCAGAAAGCCAATCTCGTAGGCTTTTCCGGAGAAATAGCTACCTCATTGGGAACTATCAAACTCCCAATCATAGCTGGCAGAATAATGACAATGACCAATTTAGTAGTCATCGACAGACATTCCCCGTTCCACGCGATCCTAGGAAGACCCTGGATCCATAAGATGAAAGCAGTAGCCTCAACCTATCATCAATGCGTGAAATTCCCGACACCTGAAGGGATAGCTACCGTACATGGTAGCCATAAGATCTCCAGGATCAGTTACCTGGGAGGATTCGAAATCCTCAAAAAATTCCCCCAATAGCAATTACAGATCTAGGAGGGTCGTGAGATGCAGCAAAATATTTGAGGTCCCCCTAGAAACCTCACCGAGAAAGTTTGCATCGACGACTCAAATCCTGAAAGACAAGTGAGCATCGGATCTGAGCTACCTCTTAAGACAAAAAAGGCGCTCATTGACTTCCTAAAAAGCAACGTCAAAACCTTTGCATGGACCACCAACGACATGAAAGGTATAGATCCGAATGTCACCACCCATAAACTGAAAGTAGTCCCCACTTTCAAACCGATCAAACAAAAGTGTCGCAAGCTGGGCCTCGAAAAGGCTCAAGCTGTTAACGACGAAGTTGACCGACTTACGAAAGCTGGGCCCATCCGAGAGGTGCACTACCCTGACTGGTTAGCTAACCCGGTAGTTGTAAAAAAGAAAAACGGGAAATGGAGGATCTGTGTAGATTTCACCGACCTAAACAAGGTTTGTCCTAAAGACAGTTTCCCGTTACCTCATATCGACCGCCTGGTTGAAGCAACAACTGGCCATCGACTCCTGTCCTTCATGGATGCCTTTTCAGGGTACAATCAAATAATGATGGATCCTGAAGATCAAGAAAAAACGGCATTCATAACCGAACGAGGAACTTATTGCTACAAGGTTATGCCATTCGGATTGAAGAACGCATGAGCTACTTATCAGAGGCTAGTGAATAAGATGTTCGCTGCATAACTCGGAAAAACTATGGAGGTCTATATTGACGATATGCTAGTCAAGTCCTCAGCTGGAGAAGACATATCTCCCACTTAAGGGAATGCTTCGATATCCTTAACAAATACGATATGAAGCTCAATCCCGGTAAATGTACCTTCGGGGTACCCTCAGGCGAGTTCTTCGGCTACCTCGTAACCGAAAGAGGCATTGAGTCCAACCCGCAGCAGATAGCGACCTTCCTTGAAATTCCGTCACCTAAGACAACCAGAGAGGTACAGAGATTGACTGGACGAATCACATCATTAAATCAATTCATATCCAGGTCCACAGATAACTGTCTCCCATTCTATAAACTTCTAAAAATAATAAGAAGTTCTTATGGGACGAGAAATGTGAGGAAGCCTTCAAGCAATTGAAAACTTACCTCTCCGAACCTTCGATCCTGTACAAACAAGTAATAGAAGAGCCACTGTATATGTACCTCGCCGTATCAACCGCTGCAGTTAGCGGCGTGCTGGTACGAGAGGAACAAAACAAACAGAGACCTGTCTATTACACTAGCAAGAGTTTGATAGACGCCGAAACAAGGTACCCCACTATGGAAAAATTAGCGCTAGCGGTCGTAATAGCTGCCAGGAAATTACGACCCTATTTCCAATCGCACTCGATCGTCGTAATGACTTCACAACCATTACGAATGATATTGCACAGTCCCAGCCAGTCAGGACGATTGGCGAAATGGGCCATAGAGCTCAGTGAATACGACATCGAGTACAGACCTCGAGCAGCAGCAAAGGCTCAGGTCCTTGCCGATTTTATCATTGAGCTAGCATCTGAGCAAGTAGACTCGGAAATGGAAGCTCCGAAGTGGAGACTGTATGTCGATGGAGCCTCGTCAAAACAAGGCTCCGGCGTCGGGCTAAGGCTGACTTCTTCAGCTGGAGAAACCATCGAGCAGTCCTATAGGCTCGGATTCAGTGCCTCAAACAACGAGGCTGAATATGAAACACTAATCACAGGGTTGAAACTCACCCAAAGCCTCGGAATTCGAGAGCTAAACGCTTATAGTGATTCACAGCTGGTAGCTAGCCAGTTTCACGGAGAATACGAAACGAGGGACGAAAGAATGGGGGCATATCTCGAAGTCGTCCAGAACCTCACTAGGCAGTTCGACAAGTTCGAGCTAACAAGGATCCCACGAGGAGAGAACTCCTCAGCAGATGCGTTGGCTGCTTTAGCCTCCACATCATACCCTCTCGTAAAACGGATCATACCCGTAGAAGGAATCGAAAAGCCAAGTATCAACATAGCTACTAAAGTTGAGATAGACAGCAAGCCAAAAGAGCAAACCGAAGGTAACTACCCTGAAACGGTAGCTGCCCAAGTTCTCACAACATTCTGGTTCCCAAAAGTCAAAATACGTAACTTTAAAAAGCATACCTCCGGGAACACGATCCAAAACACGGAGAACAACGACAAATATGAAGGTATTCCCCAAAATTCAGACTCCCAGGAGCTAAATCCTACGAATACCTCCGGGGGCACCGTCCAGACCTCAGACCCACTCGTCTGCAGAGTCAAAACCAGAAGTCGCTCAGCTCTCGAAAACTCATCTGGGGGCACCATCCAGACCCCGGAAAACAACGATGAAATTGGAGATATTCCTCAGAATTCAGACCCCCTGGAGCCCAATCCTACGAATATCTCCGGGGGCACCACGACACCAGGTCCCGAACAGGAACCACCCTCGTCTATTCATAGCAAGGTTGTAGGGAGAGAGGACTGGAGAATACCAATCATGCAATACACGCTAGAGGGAAAAACTCCACCCAATAATTGGGAGGCTCGAAAACTCAAAGCATTAAGCGCGAGATACTGCATAAGCGATTCTGCCTTCCACAAACGAAGCGTTTCCAGACCTTACCTAAAATGCATCCATGGCCTCGTTGCTATGAAACTCATGAAGGAAATGCACGACGGCTCATGTGGAAACCACGCCGGTGGCAGAGCTCTAGCTATCCGAATTAAAAGACAAGGCTATTTCTGGCCTACCATTATTGCAGACTGTGAGGTCTACTCGTCCTCATGCGACAAATGCCAGAGACATGCACCGATTATACACCAACCTGCGGAAAAGCTATCCAACATATCCGCTCCTTACCCATTTATGAGGTGGTCCATGGATATCGTAGGACCACTAGTAGCATCAGGAAGTGGGAAGAAGAAGCTACGCTTCCTCTTAGTCCTAACAGACTATTTCACGAAGTGGATTGAGGCTGAAGCTTTCCAACAGGTAACCAGATTCGACGTAGAACGATTTGTGTGGAAAGACATCGTGTGCAGGCACGGCGTCCCATACGAAATCGTGACTGATAATGGAGGACAGTTCATATCTCACGACTTCAAAGAATTTTGTGACAAATGGAATATCCGCCTTACCTTTTCAACACCTCGACACCCTCAAGGAAACAGTCAAGCGGAGGCTGCTAATAAATCAATATTAGCAAACCTCAAGAAACGCCTCGGAACCCAGAAGGAACTCTGGTCAGAAAAGTTACCTGAAGTACTATGGGCATGTCGAACCACCCCACGAAAGGCTACAGAGGAAACCCCTTTCTCCTTAGCCTACAGGATGGAAGCTGTCGTCCCAGCCGAGACCACTGCTGGTAGCCTCCGCCTCTTGCAGCTAATGACCAGCTCCTAACGGACAGCCTCGATCTAATCGACAAAAGACGAGACCGAGCTCTGCTTCGCATTCAAAACTATCAGCAAGCAATGACACGACATTACAACTCCAAAGTCAGGCCCCGATGGTTCGCTGTAGGTGACCTAGTACTTAGGAAAGTTTTCGAAGGAACCAAGGAGCCAGATGCTGGGAAGTTAGGAACCAATTGGGAGGGTCCTTACCGGATTATCCATGTGGTACGACCTGGTGTCTACAAGCTCTAGAAGGTGCGAACCGGGGTACCTGAAATCAGATCGTGGAACGCCACGAACCTCAAAGAGATATTATCATTAGGTACCTAAATTCCTTGAACCTCGTTAGGCTTGATCCCTTGACTGGATACGTAGGCAACTCCGTCATGAGTGCAGTCCTAACCTCATTTCAACACTTTGTTCACCATGACCAAAGGGGGCATATGTCTGATTAAAATCACATAGCCCAAACAGGCGATTGTATGATTATTATGATACCATGTATTCTATTATCAATAAAGCAATTATCCTCGATACCTCGACTCTTTAACAATTCAGGTCCCACAAACACAGGCCTAAGGTCTTAAAACCCTTCGGATCAACTCAGCTCTCAAGAACCTGGACCTAAGGTATTAAAATCCTTAATAATCTCGAAGGTCTAAAAATCCTTTAAGCGAAATCAAATTTGATAAACCTAAACCTAAGGTCTTAAAATCCTTAGAAACCACCAAGGTCTTAAAATCCTTCAAACAAAGTCAGGTCTCCACGGACCTAAACCTAAGGTCTCAAAATCCTTAGAAACCACCAAGGTCTTAAAATCCTTCAAACAAAGTCAGGTCTCCACGGACCTGAACCTAAAGTCTTAAAATCCTTTTCAAATCTCAAAAGGTCTTAAAATCCTAAGCAAATTTCAATGGGTCTTAAAATCCCACAAATGAATTCAGGTTCCCATGAACCCCCACCTAAGGTCTTCAAAGTAGCTCAGGTCCCTAAAAACCCGGAGCTAATCCCAATATTTCAGGAACTCCTTCTAAGGATCCTCGTAATCGAGTACACTCGAAATCTTCGAGACCTGATAAGTCATTGGATATTGTATCTAATAATCATGATACATGTCCTAACCGAAGCTACCACTTAACTAAATTCATTTGAAAAACGACTAAAACAAGTAAAAGATTTGAAACGAAAATAAAAACCAAGTTTTAAATAAAAAGGGTTTAAAAGCCTCCCCAGGCTACCAAGGGTTCCGAAGACCCTAAAACAAGTCAAGGTTTAAAAGCCTCCTCAGGCTATAGATCTGGTACATAAACGAAATTAAACCCCATTGGGCAAAAGTCATAAAAACAACATTTTTGAAAAGAGCCTCAGCTCTTAGACATCATCATCACGGGAACTCCTCCCGACATCCTTATCTCCCACAGCTGGTTCACTTTCTTTGGCTGGACCTCCCTCGTCTGCCTCCTTATCATCGCCCATCTGGGACGTCTCGAATGAGCTGAATCAGGGTCCACCAAACCTAAGTTAGAACCATACTCTCCGGAAAAGGATAGATTAAACATATTAATCTCGAATATACCTGAACTCTCTGAGAATTGAGGAATGGGAAGCTTGCTGATTGAGAAGTCTGATACCTGCGCCTTAATCTCAAAAGACAAGTTCAAACATTAAAGATTTGAAACCGATGAAAGAAGGTTACCTTCTAAACCTGCAACCGTGACTGAATCAGGAAAGGAAGCCTTGTATCGATCAGGGAACCTAGCTGATCCAATTCTCGTGGTAGTGTAAGCTCCCCAGGTACTAGGGCTCTGTTGCAGCTTCCTACAGAGAGCTCTGGTGAGTTTACCAGATAACTTAACAGGATCCTTAATCTCTGCAAGAAAAATCAAAGGGCTTAGCAAGTCATGATAAGTAAAAGTAAACAAGCAGACACATTCCTAAAAATCCTAACCAGATATGTCAGACCAAGAGTTCCTGAGGACTCGGCCTACAGGAACTATTGAAGGGTCAATCTTGACATAGAAATACCTCTTCCGCCAGTCATCATCACTGGCCGTGAACTTGAAAATACCAAGCCCTGGACGACAGGGGAGATAATAGGTCCTACTTCCACCCTCCTTGGTTGAACTCTCCTTTATTGAGAAGAGACTCATCAACTCGGTCAGCCCTACGATAACTCCTTCTTCCTTAGCCCTGGTGATAAATCCATTCACCACTCGGATAACCGAGGGAAAAAGTTGGGAAAGGGCTAATTGATAGTGATCTAGGAGATCTAGCAAGAGGGTTGGAAGAGGGAACCTAAGGTGACACTTGGAGATGTACTTCTCGTGGACACAAAACCAACCCTCTGGGACGGTTTCGGGGGTTTCATCATCAGTACAAGCTCTGGCCAAATCCTTATTGCCGTGAGCTTGGACGACGAGGTTAACAACCTCCTGACTCTTCAACAGCGAAGGAGAGTGAGGTCCAGTGGAGGCGCTCCTGCCATCCTTCTTCTTCATTCGCCTGGAGACTCTCGCTCCAATTGAATCTTTAGCTTTCTTCTTCTTGGCATCCTTCTTCATCTTCTCGCCGGCTTCTTGCTTAACCTTCATAATACGAGCACCGGAAGCAGAGATTTGAATCTCACCGGAACCTTCCTTTTGACTCATGATAATAAAGGGTAAAGAGAAAAGAAAGCGAAAAGGGAAGAATCGAACTAAGTTGAGCAAGAACGAAATCTCTAAAGAGGTTAAAGGCAAAGTACTGGTTCGATCAAGAAGCAGAGATAAAAAAAAGAGAGAAAACACAGTAAAATAAAAGGAGGAGAGAAGTTACCTGGGAAACCGTCGAGAGGCGTGGAGCAAGTGGAGAGAGAAGCAGTTAATACCTGCAGCTTTATATCCCATCACGTCTCGTTATGCGGAGTTACCTTTATAAAATCTTTTTATTTAAGCCGTTGATCTCATCAAGCGCAATCGTGGCCATCAGATTAAGCAAAGGAAATCTTTAATAAAGATAACGGCTGCACGAGATCTCAACGAAAAGATCGATGTTCGGCGGAGACTGTCTAGCTTCCGAGATAAGGAATCTTATCTTGAAAGCTGGGGGCAACTGTTGGGCCCTAATATGGCCCGCTAGCTAGTAATAAATAATAAGAAATAGAAACGGGCCGCGAAAGGCCCATCACGAATTCAATCCTCAAAAGCAGCTAAGCTAGAGCCGGTGGCTGTGAGCTAAAGATGTTCATTAGAGAGGTCACGGAAAGGAGGCAGCTCGTGGATATATAAGTAGGCGTAGGACCCGGTCAAAAGGGAGCTGTTACAAATCCCTCAAATCACGGAGGGGATCTCGGGAACCAGTTGGTGACGATCCATCGGAGCCTGAGGCTATTTAAAGAGAAAGAAGACCAAATAAGAAGCACACGTTCATTCAACCCTTATTCACACAAGACTCTTGAACATTCTCATTATCTTTGTAACATTCTCATTATCTTTGTAATCATCAAAAGAACATCTTTTGTAAACAGTTCTTACCAAAAACATCAATAAAATCATTCATTCATTCTACAAGTTATAACGGGATTCAGCCCGCGTTATCTTTCCCTAATCTTAACCTGATCTAAAATCTAGGAGGTGAGTTTAATCCCTCACAATATCCCCAACCGGGGAAAAGACCATCTAATGGGAATCAAAAACAATCTCGATCTTGCTACATGGCAGAATACTGCAAGATGTTCCCGCAAGGAGCAAACCAGCCAGTGGTGCGAGATCCCTCAACAAGAGACCCTGAGAAGGATCTTGCATGTACTGTTTCCCTAGATCAGCAGTCCTCGGAAAAATGCGTTAGCATTGGATGCGATCTCCAGCCAAAGATCAGGAAAGAGTTAATAATCTTCCTAAGAGATAATATCAACACATTCGCATGGTCCGTTGCTGACATGCCTGGCATCGATATCAACGTTGCGTCGCATGATCTAAACGTCGATCCCACGTTTAAGCCAATCAAACAGAAACGAAGAAAGCTTGGGCCAGAAAGAGCCAAAGCAGTGAACGACGAAGTCGATAAACTATTGAAAATCAGATCAATTCGCGAAGTTCAATACCCAGACTGGCTCGCCAACCCGGTCGTCGTCAAGAAAAAGAACGGGAAGTGGAGAGTCTGCATTGATTTCACATATCTGAATAAAGCCTGCCCGTGTTATGGTATTTTTGTGTAGGGTTGTTTAAGTACTACACAACACTAGAAGATTTGTATTTAGAGACTAAGAAATCGAGGCAAAAGAGATGTTCTTATTGAGTTTATGATTTGGGATTACAACGTTGGTGTATAAACCTAGCTCTATCGCCTATACTCTAATCTCTTAGCCTCTGAAAGTCGATCCCTTGTTCTAGGGCTTGGGCTCCCCTTTTATAGATGTAGATATCGGCTGGATGTAAAGGAACTTTTCCATAATCGGAAAAATGGAAGTTTCCCCTTAGTCAAAAAACTTCTATTTTGCTTCAAGGGTCGGTCCATTCAAGGGGGTCGGACCAATGGTAGGGGTTGGTCCCTGGTTTCTTATTGAGCAAGGGTCCGGAAATCGAGGACCTATCCGGAAGCTAGAAAAAACTTATGTCTGGATATTTTTCCCCAACTGTTTGCCCCTTATTTCTTGATTTGCTCGTGGAAATCAAGGGATAACGTGTATTTTGGACCATGGTAGTTTTCTCTTAGGACGAAGTCTTCCTGGGGTACCTTGTCTTCTTGCATTGAATTAGGTCGGGACCTTTGCTGGTGACTGAAGCAATTATTTTATGAGGCTCTAAATGTCATAACTTTCCCGGAATAATCGGATCCTTGCCTTAGTGATAGACCCAAAATCGGGAGGATCACTTTAGCCGGATGTTGGATATTAACCGAGAAGGCGAAGGCACTTCCGGAACTGGAATGGAATGAATGGATCGTCAAGAGGTGCGGAATGACTCTTGATATACCCTCGGTCTAAGGGTAACCACCAAAGAACGGATGTAGTGCGTTGGCTAACCACCAAAGAACACACAAAGATGATTGGCTGACCACCAAATCAACAAGTCGGTTCAAACCGATGAACTAGCTAAAGAACTCTATCTCTCATTCAGAGAAGAAAGAAAAATAAACTCCAAAAATGATCTGCTTTTTATTCATGAAATGGATTACATATTTATAGTAGAATGAGTCAAAGAAAAACATAAATAATTGTGGAAAACTAGAAGCATGGAAAACACAAACAAAGACTAAGACTTTTTATGGAAAACCGAAATGTGGACTATGAATTTCGACCATAGTTTGAATGCATCTTTCCTAGGCACGACTTTGACTCCTTTTGTTGATATTTCTTGATGCAAATGGGCAGGAGACCATCAGGAAAGGCCTGGTCGAATTTGGAGTAAAACGGACCCAAATTGAATTTGTTATGAATTTTTCGGTGGGCCGAAAAAGGCTCATTTCGCCCAGGAGCTAAACCAGTTCCTTCTTCAGTGTCACTTAGCTCATTCAGCTCCAAGTTAGTGTCACTTAGCTCATCCAGCTTCATAGTAGTGTCACTTATCTCACTCAGCTCATCTAGCTCCAAAGTAGTGTCACGATATGATGGAAAATCTCGATTGGATCAAGCTGGTCGACATGATCACCATCATGGGCCGTGTCTATAAACCAAAAAGGACGGTGCTCGATTTTGGTTCTATCATACTCTCCCTCTTCAAAAAGATTTGTCCTCAAATCTGAAACATTAAAAGGAAAAGGATTATAAGCAAAATAACCATAATCAGAACTTGGCTCACCTTGAGTTCGGTCCGGTTTGTGAATGGAAGAAGATCCTTCTTGATGACCACGGTTTTGCTCTCCATCTGACACTTCCTTCGGTTCATGTTCATAGTCATCAAAAATTGGCAAAGGATCTTCCTTTTCTGGCTCTGTTTCAACTTTCTCCAAAGTCACCAATGATTTCTGTTTTTGGCACTTGTTGGCATAATGACCGACCCTATGGCATTTGAAGCACCTGGTAGAAAGAGCTTTGCTTGTGGGTTTCACAGCTTTGCTTTTATCAAAAGAAATCTCATTAGTTTTCAAATCAGAAGTTGAAAGATAAGAAGACTTACATTGCTGTTTTGGTGCTGAAGAAGTGTTGGTGTTTCCCTTCCTTTTGAGTTGCCGGACAGCATGAATCGCCCTATGCAACATCTTCTCCAAACTGGCATAAGTCTGAATCTCATTCTGATCAAACACATCACGGCTGCTTCTCTTGGTTTTGGTGAAGGGACGATCACCACTTCTGACCCACTTCTCATCATCAGACCTGTTTTCTCTCTTCCTTTGTTTCTGCACAAAATCAAACCTATTAGGAGCAAACTGTTTCTTATTTTTAAAAATTAATTGCTCTTTTTCCGAAACAGTTTTAAAAGGAAAGAAGATATCATCTTGTAGTGGTTTGATTTCTTGAGAAGTCCAAACATCCTGAAACACTTAACAAACGTTAGCACATAAAAATTCTCACACTCTCAAGTGTTTAGCTCACGATTTTAGATGGTCACTCGGAGTTCTTTCACTGGTTCAAAGGATGATAGGCAGTCAAAATTCAGCAATCAAAACCCAAAACAAACTTTGTGGGAAAAAGAAAGGAGAAAGAAATATGAAGAGATTTTTTTTTTGTGGATCCGCCTTAACTATCCTAAGGCCGGATTTCTCCTCGGCCAGCAGGCTTTCTCTTCAGAAGTGATTCAAGCCAAAAAAATTTTACTTTTTTACTTTTTTTTTTTCTTTTTTCTTTTTTTTCTGAAATTTTTTTTTTTAAATGGCGATCACAAAGGAGTAAAGGAACAGCCCGGATCAAAAAAAGAAATAAGAAATAATGAAGAGATGAGAAGGTGAAAAGAAGATAGAAAACAAACCAGCCAAAGTGGCTCTGATACCAAATGATAGACCCAAAATCGGGAGGATCACTTTAGCCGGATGTTGATATGAACCGAGAAGGCGAAGGCACTTCCGGAACTGGAATGGAATGAATAGATCGTCAAGAGGTGTGGAATGACTCTTGATATACCCTCGGTCTAAGGCTAACCACCAAAGAACGGATGTAGTGCGTTGGCTAACCACCAAAGAACACACAAAGATGATTGGCTGACCACCAAATCAACAAGCCGGTGTTGGGGTCAAAAACGGTTATCTCGAAATCAACGGCTAAGTCTATTTGTCATACGAAAGTATACGGAAGAAACGGGAAGTGATCTAAGTTTGGATAGGCCGAACGACAAGGAATCCCCCTTGAAACTTCAAAGAGCCCGTTCTCTCAAACCGTGAGGACCCAGAAAACGATCAACATATCAAATCGAAGCCCTCGTCGAGACGCACATGCTGGTCCGTAGCCGCCGGGCGGCTAGCCCCCGTGCTGGCCGTGGCCGCCGGCGGCTAGCGCCCGTGCTGGCCGTGGCCGCCGGGCGGCTAGCCCCGCGCTGGCCGTGGCCGCCGGCGGCTAGCGCCCGTGCTGGCCGTGGCCGCCGGGCGGCTAGCCCCGTGCTGGCCGTGGCCGCCGGCGGCTAGCGCCCGTGCTGGCCGTGGCCGCCGGGCGGCTAGCCCCGTGCTGGCCGTGGCCGCCGGGCGGCTAGCCCCGTGCTGGCCGTGGCCGCCGGGCGGCTAGCCCCGTGCTGGCCATGGCCGCCGGCGGCTAGCTCCCGTGCTGGCCATGGCCGCCGGCGGCTAGCGCCCGTGCTGGCCATGGCCGTCGGGCGGCTAGCCCCGTGCTGGCTCGGGTCGTCGGATGACAAGCTTCCGTGCATAAGTTCTAGGCCCCGGCCGTCAGAAGTCTGTACTTTGCATCTTTCCCAAGTCTTCGCAGGACGAATCATTGAGATTCCGCGTACGAAACTCCGGTTCTTACTCCAATCTAGGAACGTCGGGAAAACTTCGGAAACTCGTAAGATATCGACAGGAAGAAATATATTAAATTCTTCGTACGAAACAGCGATGGTTATCTTAAGACACCACTCGTCTCAACTCTACGAACGAATGAAGAACTTCCGAAGAAATCGTAGAAAACCACGGAAGTCCTGGAAACGGCCCGAAAGGGACCAAACACGATCGGACAGTCCGTTTACGATTATCTGAGATATATACGACGATTTACGTTTATCTTTGCATAGCAAGATAAATGCTAAATTTCCGGAAGGATAAATGTCAAGTTTCCCGAAAATAAATGTCAAGTTTCCCGATGAAAGCCGACGAAAATGGAAAGAAGCCCGCCTTGCGGCCCAGAAGGAGAATAGACCGTCATAAGAAGGAGTATATAAAGGAGCTTTGGGAGAGGAAGAAAGGCAGAGCAAAAATCCTAGAGGGAAAGCAGATCCGAGATTTTAGACTGAGGGAACTTAGAACTTAGGTGGTTAGACTAGCAAGGCATGACCTAGGACGTCTGGCCGCCTCTCGTTCTGCCTTCATCTTGTCCGCAGACTTCTGTTCCTTCGGAAGAATCTAACAATTCTTTTACTCAGAGTTCCGCTCATAGAAACCCTAGGCGTTATTCTCGACACGCCCGTTTCTATGACAAACGCTCGTACTAGACGAACTCCGCCAGGCAGTTCGATCTCTTGTTCAAATCTTTCCAACTGAACTACGTCCGACTTGATCCTCGAAAGGGGTACGTAGGCAGCCTTCCTTAAGGTCCAGTCTCAAATCTCAATCGCAGACTCATGTCTCTCTCGGAAGGATCTAACAATCCTTTTACTTAGAGCTCCGCACATAGAAACCCTAGGCATTATTCTCGACATGCCCGTTTCTATGACTAACGCTCGTACTAGACGAACTCCGCCAGGCAGTTCGATCTCTTGTTCAAACCCTTCCAACTGAACTACGTCCGACTTGATCCTCGAAAGGGGTACGTAGGCAGCCTTCCTTAAGGTCCAGTCTCAAATCTTAATAAAACCTTTCCGCGTTTATTTGATCACTTGTCGTTGGTTGTCGCAGAGAATCCGGACCTTCAGGGAAAGTTAGGTTTACTTAGCTTTCCTCCGTTTTACTTAATCAAAATCGACAGTGCGAATTTCGGTTCCCACAGTTTGGCGCTAGAAGGAGGGGGGGGGGGTCGGATTCTCTTACTCAAAAACCTACGATTGATAACAACAGCATGGCCACATCACCTGTCCGCAACATCGTGTCATTCGGGGATAGAGCAACGGCTGGTCAAGCCAAACCTCACGACGAACTCCTCGTTATCAGACTAACGATCCAGGACATCGACGTAGCGAGAATATTGGTCGACACCGGATGCTCGACAAATATTATATATAAAAACACCCTCGAGAGGATGGGAATCGACCTAAACGCTATCACGGACGATCATAATCCGATAATCGGACTCTCAGGAAACATCACAATGACCCTCGGCTCGGTCGATCTCTCGGTCAGAGCCGGGAGCGTCAAGAAGACAGTGGAATTTTTGGTAGTCGACGGTCCAGCAGCATATAACGCGATCGTCGGGACTCCGTGGTTAAATTCCATGCGAGCGATCCCCTCGACTTTCCATCTGTGCCTCAAATTTCCAACCCTCTCCGGAGTGGAAACCATACAAGGAGATCGTAAAGCGCCGCAAGTCTGCTTGGCCACTGGGTTAAAACGGAAAAACTCCGAGCCCGAAACTAAACCAAAAAAGCAAGCAACCCACGAACCAGCATCGCAGGACCCTCCAGAAATCTTCTGGCAATCGCAAAGAGCTGAGGTCCTAGAAGGGAAACGTGAGCCCACTTGCGAACCTGTAATTTCGGTCTGCCTCGATGAGACTAACCCAGAGCGGTGCGTGGAGATTGGAGCCAATCTCCGCGATCCGTTGAAAGCAGAACTCATCGCGTGTCTCAAGAAGAACCTTAACACGTTCGCTTGGACTGCGGAAGATATGCCGGGAATCGACATCAACATAACGAACACGAACACTCGTAAACCGAAGGAACCGAGCAGCCGACCCCGGCCTTGGCCGTAGACGCCGGGCGGCTAGCGCCCGTGCTGGCCGTGGCCGCCGGGCGGCTAGCCCCGTGCTGGCCGTGGCCGGCGGCGGCTAGTGCCCGTGCTGGCCATGGCCGCCGGGCGGCTAGCCCCGTGCTGGCCGTGGCCGCCGGCGGCAAGCACCCGTGCTGGCCGTGGCCGCCGGGCGGCTAGCCCCGTGCTGGCCGTAGCCACCGGCGGCTAGCGTTTGTGCTGGCCGTGGCCGCCGGGCAGCTAGCCCCGTGCTGGCTCGGGTCTTCGGACAACAATCTCTGGTACACAAGTCCCAGGCCCCGGCCGTCAGAAATCTGTACTTCGAGTCTTTCCCAAAGTCCTCGCAGGACGAATCATTGAGATTCCGCGTACGAAACTCCGGTTCTTACTACAAGCTAAGACCGTCGGAAACACTTCGGAAACTCGTAAGATATCAACGGGAAGGAAGATCTTAGATTCTTCGTACGAAACAGCGATGGTTATCTTAAGACACCACTCATCTCAACTCTACGAACGAATGAAGAACTTCCGAAGAAATCGTAGAAAACAACGGAAGTCCTAGAGACGGCCCGAAAGGGACCAAACGTGATCGGACAGTCCGTTTACGATTATCTAAGATAGATACGACGATTTACATTTATCTTTACGTAACAAGATAAATGCTAAGTTTCCCGAAGATTAATGTCAAGTTTCCCGATAAGTATGGAGGCCGACGAAAATCAGCGTTTCTAATGCTAAAATTCGATAACATTTTACGGAACACCTTTCGTAAAATAAATTCTCGAAAATATTTCACGAGACAGCTTTTGCATGATTAAACTCGACAACATTTTACAAAACAGTTTCCGTAAAATTAACTCGACAACATTTTGTGAAAAACTCTCGTTAGATAAAAGCTCAACAATATTTTACGAAACATCATTCGTAAAGTATAATAATATCGTAAGCTTCTTGACCTGACCAGTTCGCTCATAGCTTGACGAAACAAGAAGCCCCACTCGAGTGACATCTTGCCATTCGTTTTCACTTGTCTACCCACCTTAGCCTTCTTCGAGTTTCGCCTACTTCTCCTCCCTTTGCTTCAACGATTCTGCAACGATTCTGCACTGTCCCTTCATGTTTCATCAAAAATCGATTCTCGATTCAGTATCGGACTTTTCGAAGACCTTTGACGATGAAACGGTAGAAGACAAAGAGGAACGGACATGAGGCAATCTCGAGTAATCAATGAGACTAAGGTACATCCGACTTAGAAAATTTTATCAAAGTTTTATTTTTTTCGTAGGAAAGGAATGGGAACGTCTTGTAAACTGCCGTAAAATTTAGGGAACTTAGAACCTAGGTGGATAGTCTAGCAAGATAAGTCTTAGGCATTTTCTTCTAGTTTCGTTCTATTGTTCCTTGACTGTTTAGGCAGAACGCGCAAACCGATCTAATCTCTCGAAAAACCGAGAAACGATCGCCGCGCATCCTTGGCATACTCTTTCCGCTTCCGTGAGACTAATGGCACGACGGAGAGCTACAAAATTAACGAAATAACCTTCGGTAAAACTTCATGAGTAACCCGAAGCAACTTTCGCCAAAAAACGAAACCTAAAGTGGAAAATCGTTTCGAAAAGCCATCACCCATAACTTGGATTGGCATGTCTATCTCGACGAACTCTATTCGTCCCTCGGCCAACTACGTCTTTCCATAAAGCCCGAACATGCACTCGACATCGCCATTAAGGACAATCGTCAACTAAACACGATCTTAACGGTAACACAAAGGGTCATGGACTGGTCTTTTACCAACGACTTCCTTGGCTAAACGGCTGAAGTCAGCCTCCATGCCGATCCACAATACTTAGCGACCACCGCTCCAACCGTGTAACGGCTAAAAAAGACAATCCACGATTTGTCGTAAAACGTCAAACGGATATTATGCAAGCAGTTTGTCGTATAACCCAAAATCGGAAATCATACGATAACGAAACATGATCCTAACAACCAAATGGTTAAACGGAAGATCTTAAACTTATCATCAAATCAATTAAGTTCTATACGCCCCATAAAATGCGGCACGAAAAGAAACGCTCGTAGCAAAGCTCCCAGAGCTATACGAGTCATTCTTACAAAAACAAATCTCAGAAGGCCGACACTTCACGAAACATAGTGAAGTTAGACGCTTCCCCCCTGGTAAAATTTACGCGACCCTTCACAATTCGCCAACTACTAAACGGCTGCGACAACGGATCCAGTATCCATAAAACGATTATCACATCCAGACACATGTCTCTCATCGCTTACACCTAAAATCGCTCGCTAAAAAGTAGCATACGGACCAAGCGACAAAATCACAATCCGAAGTGACTACTCGGATTCTATCCTTAACACTTGACGAAAGTATAAATCAAATCATAAGCGAAAGCCCATAATCCTCTTATGGCATGAGAAAAATAAAATCACAGCACTGCGAGACGTCGCTTCGTGCTCGGATAAACATTTTTCGATAACAAATTCATACGCCTTCAAAACGGCATCATTTCGTTGTTGCTGATCACAACAAACGAACTCTAACGTCCTAAACAGACAAGCCACCTAAGGGTAGGCTCTTTTACATCCGACAAGAATCCCATAGCGCGCTATACAAAAAATCCAAATTTGGTTCAGCACTTCGTAAAGGAAGTAGCTCGATTCGTGCCCAGACAAATCATATAAGCCGATACCACTTCGCGGATTTTAAAACGGTACGAATCAGGTTAAAATCACAAACAGGCAAAACGAAAGCCGATTTGTCATCGCACAGCCTCAGTCTGAGAGTAAACCTAGGTCTTGCCCTAAACCCAGCCTTGCTTGTATCTTAACATCTCATAGGCAAAGCGTCAACGACGCGAGATCCCAAAACTTGTCTCTTCACTCAAGTCTGTACGTTTTCACGACTTTTCGCGTAAATCGTAAACCGCAGGAAAATCTCGCTTTGTACAAACTACGGATACGGTGATCGTCAGGGAGGCAGGAATGAGACGACAACTCACACCCTGCCCCTCTAACTTCCACAAACAGAAGTTCTAAACGCAAAATATTTTATAAATGCATACCGCGAGTTCAATACAACGCCCTAAAAAGGGCAGGGACTCAAAGCCACCAACGGCCAGTCCCGAAATCATAGATAATGGCCAACCAACGGCCGAAATGTAATCAAAATAAAAATCTCTAAAGGGATTGATAAACCTAGACGCTCCCCGGAGCATCACCTTCATCCTCAAAACTCACCCAAAGTAGGAACGGTCTCACCGTCGCCTCCATTGGTCGCACCACCGCTGCATGTCTCATATGCGCCGGCTTCGCGATCCTTGACTGCGTGGTCCTGGTCCTCCGAACCCTCCGAATGCAGGACAAGGGTGCACACGGATTTCAGACCAGCAAGAATCGAGTCGAAGTTGAGCAACGAACTCACGGTCTTCCCGACGTCACGTTCAAGATCGCCAATCAAAGGTGATGTGGATTTCCGCAATGAAATACTCTTAGCCAAAAATTTCGATTTTCAACTCATAATCTTCCGCCCGCAAGATCGCTCCCGCATCTTGCATGCTGGGGGGCTAACTGTTGGGGTCAAAAACGGTTATCTCGAAATCAACGGCTAAGTCTATTTATCATACGAAAGTATACGGAAGAAACGGGAAGTGATCTAAGTTTGGATAGGCCGAACGACAAGGAATCCCCCTTGAAACTTCAAAGAGCCCATTCTCTCAAACCGTGAGGACCCAGAAAACGATCAACATATCAAATCGAAGCCCTCGTCGAGACGCACGTGCTGGTCCGTAGCCGCCGGGCGGCTAGCCCCCGTGCTAGCCGTGGCCGCCGCCGGCTAGCGCCCGTGCTGGCCGTGGCCGCCGGGCGGCTAGCCCCGCGCTGGCCGTGGCCGCCGGCGGCTAGCGCCCGTGCTGGCCGTGGCCGCCGGGCGGCTAGCCCCGTGCTGGCCGTGGCCGCCGGCGGCTAGCGCCCGTGCTGGCCGTGGCCGCCGGGCGGCTAGCCCCGTGCTGGCCATGGCCGCCGGCGGCTAGCGCCTGTGTTGGCCGTGGCCGCCGGGCGGCTAGCCCCGTGCTGGCCGTGGCCGCCGGGCGGCTAGCCCCGTGCTGGCCGTGGCCGCCGGGCGGCTAGCCCCGTGCTGGCCATGGCCGCCGGCGGCTAGCGCCCGTGTTGGCCGTGGCCGCCGGGCGGCTAGCCCCGTGCTGGCCGTGGCCGACGGCGGCTAGCGCCCGTGCTGGCCATGGCCGCCGGGCGGCTAGCCCCGTGCTGGCTCGGGTCGTCGGATGACAAGCTTCCGTGCATAAGTTCTAGGCCCCGGCCGTCAGAAGTCTGTACTTTGCATCTTTCCCAAGTCTTCGCAGGACGAATCATTGAGATTCCGCGTACGAAACTCCGGTTCTTACTCCAATCTAGGAACATCGGGAAAACTTCGGAAACTCGTAAGATATCGACAGGAAGAAAGATATTAAATTCTTCGTACGAAACAGCGATGGTTATCTTAAGACACCACTCGTCTCAACTCTACGAACGAATGAAGAACTTCCGAAGAAATCGTAGAAAACCACGGAAGTCCTGGAAACGGCCCGAAAGGGACCAAACACGATCGGACAGTCCGTTTACGATTATCTGAGATATATACGACGATTTACGTTTATCTTTGCATAGCAAGATAAATGCTAAATTTCCGGAAGGATAAATGTCAAGTTCCCCGAAAATAAATGTCAAGTTTCCCGATGAAAGCCGACGAAAATGGAAAGAAGACCGCCTTGCGGCCCTGAAGGAGAATAGACCGTCATAAGAAGGAGTATATAAAGGAGCTTTGGGAGAGGAAGAAAGGCAGAGCAAAAATCCTAGAGGGAAAGCAGATCCGAGATTTTAGACTGAGGGAACTTAGAACTTAGGTGGTTAGACTAGCAAGGCATGACCTAGGACGTCTGGCCGCCTCTCGTTCTGCCTTCATCTTGTCCGCAGACTTCTGTTCCTTCGGAAGAATCTAACAATTCTTTTACTCAGAGTTCCGCTCATAGAAACCCTAGGCGTTATTCTCGACACGCCCGTTTCTATGACAAACGCTCGTACTAGACGAACTCCGCCAGGCAGTTCGATCTCTTGTTCAAATCTTTCCAACTGAACTACGTCCGACTTGATCCTCGAAAGGGGTACGTAGGCAGCCTTCCTTAAGGTCCAGTCTCAAATCTTAATAAAACCTTTCCGCGTTTATTTGATCACTTGTCGTTGGTTGTCGCAGAGAATCCGGACCTTCAGGGAAAGTTAGGTTTACTTAGCTTTCCTCCGTTTTACTTAATCAAAATCGACAGTGCGAATTTCGGTTCCCACAGCCGGTTCAAACCGATGAACTAGCTAAAGAACTCTATCTCTCACTCAGAGAAGAAACAAAAATAAAAGATCTGCTTTTTATTCATGAAATGATTACATATTTATAGTAGAATGAGTCAAAGAAGAACATAAATAATTGTGAAAAACTAGAAGCATGGAAAACACAAACAAAGACTAAGACTTTTTATGGAAAACCGAAATGTGGACTATGAATTTTGACCATAGTTTGAATGCCTCTTTCCTAGGCACGACTTTGACTCCTTTTGTTGATATTTCTTGATGCAAATGGGCAGGAGACCATCAGGAAAGGCCTGGTCGAATTTGGAGTAAAACGGACCCAAATTGAATTTGTTATAAATTTTTCGGTGGGCCGAAAAAGGCTCATTTCGCCCAGGAGCTAAACCAGTTCCTTCTTCAGTGTCACTTAGCTCATTCAGCTCCAAGTTAGTGTCGCTTAGCTCATCCAGCTTCATAGTAGTGTCACTTATCTCACTCAGCTCATCTAGCTCCAAAGTAGTGTCACGATCTGATGGAAAAATCTCGATTGGATCAAGCTGGTCGACATGATCATCATCATGGGCCGTGTCTATAAACCAAAAAGGACGGTGCTCGATTTTGGTTCTATCACTTAGCCTGCTTTCAGATGAAGAAATGGGACAGGATGATCCCCTTCCGAAGACTCAAGGTATACAGGCCTTGCATATGAGATTGCTCGAACGGAGTGGGCTTAGAGAAAAAGCAAAACGACGGTTGAGTTTCTTTGTTTGGCGATCATTTAATCGCGTGGCGATTCACAAGAGGCGCGTGGTCATCACTCTAGGGTTTCTTTCTTCACTCCCTCATTTGATCGAGACCAACCATCTTTCCTCTCATTTCTTCTCCATCTCTCTCAAGATTTTCTCTTGGTGGCTTCCTTCTTTGGAGATTCCCTTTCGCTCTTTGACATGTAGCCGTCTTCTTCCCCTTTCTTCTTCCTTTTTCTTTGCTATTTCGTTCTCTGATAATGTCCGACGGTTCCCCTAGAAAAACCCTAGACTCCCCCGTAGATAGCAGGGTTAGATCTAGGACCCTAGACTCGATGAACTCTTCCTCTCTCTCCCCTGAAGCCGCAGCCGATGCGGAAAATCCCCGTCTTGAGGAGGCTGAGAACGTCTCCTCCGGTGATGAAGCCGAAGGATCTCCATTGGTGGATCCGGTTTCCAGGATCGGAAAGAGGGATGTCGAAAAATGGAGAAGGAAGTACAATCTTCCTCAAGATTTAGTTATTCGGGTTCCGGGTCCTTCCGACAGGATTTCAGACTTTGGAGTCGATGAGGTCCCGATCTACGAGGCGTATTTTGAGTCGGGCTTTCGAGATCGCATTCCTTCGCTGATTGCGAAGCTCTCGGACAATCTGGACATCTCTCCGGGTCAGCTGACTCCTCCAGCCTGGAGAACCTTGATTGTGATTCAAAACCACAGCGACTTGGAGCGTTTTGTGCTAGGAGTGAACGTGGTGCTCTACTCATATTACGTAGCTGACTTGCCTGGATCAAGGGGAAGTATTATCTCCACCCTCGTAGTAACTGTTGGGGAAAAATATCCAGGCATAAGTTTTCTTCAGCTTCCGGATAGGTCCTCGACTTCCGGACCCTTGCTCAAAAAGAAACCAGGGACCAACCCCTGCCACAGGTCCGACCCCCTTGATCGGACCGACCCTTGAAGCAAAATAGAAGTTTTCCGTCTAAGGGGAAACTTCCATTTTTCTGATTATGGAAGAGTTCTATTACTTGAAGCCGAAATCTACAACTATAAAAGGGGAGCCCAAACCCTAGAATAAGGGATCGACGTTTCTAGACTAGGAGATTAGAGTTTAGGCGACAAAGACTAGGGTTTATACACCAACACGTTGTAGTCCCGAATCATAAACTCAATAACATCTTCTAGTTTACGATCTCTTGTCTCATATATCAAATCTTCTAGTGTTCCGTAGTACTCAAACGACCCTACACAAAAATACCATAACAGTTTGGCGCTAGAAGGAGGGGAATAATCCAACTACGTGAGGATGGCACTAGAGGACGATACTAACCAAGCAGAGATGACCCCGAGGGAGATCAAACTCCTCAACCGGCTAGAGATCCTTCAAAGTCAGGTTACCGATCTTCACAAAGCTCAGGAGACCACACCCGGAGGTCATAAACTTCTTCTAGAAGTTCAAACCCTAAAAGACCAACTTGGAGAACACTCCAAGCAACTGCAGCAGAGCGCCGAGAAGCTAGACGCCATAGAAGCGGAGAATCGTGTCCTCCGGCAAGAAAACCATACCCTCGGTGAAACCAGCAACAAGTGAAAGCGGTTCCGAACTAGGGTTCGACCCATGGCTTCGCTCAACACTCCATGCGACGGTGAAAGAGTGCCTCACTGACCCGTCTCCGCTAACGATGAACCCGAGGAACGTGAAGCTGCTCACGACGTGACCCGAGTACAAGTGGATAGCGATTCCAATACGGAAGATGAAGAGTACTCACCCGATGATCCTGGGATCTAGGACCTGGCTCTAGCCGCCTACCTAGAAAGGGTGGTTTCCGAAAGGTTTGGCACCATTCAATCTATGGTAGAAAGGCTCCCAGGGGTAGCTCCCCCTATTCGGAGGAGTAATCCATGGTCCTATTCCGATACACCTTTCGTGGAAGAGATTGCTTCGGTGGAGATGCCACGCAAGTTCTCTTTCCCGAGCATAAAGATGTATGAAGGCGGGAGATCCTGACAATCACATCGCTCAGTACAAGCAACGCATGCTAGCCGTAACAATCCCCCGGGATGCACGGGAACCTACCATGTGCAAGGGATTCGGATTGACCTTGACTGGCCCTGCTCTCCAATGGTACATCAATCTTCCTACCAAGTCCATTAAGTCCTTTGCAGCTCTTAGCGACAAGTTCGTAGAGCAATTCGCTAGCAGTCGCAACCTAGAGAAAAACTCAGACGACCTCTATGAAGTCCTCCAGCATAGGAACGAACCCCTTCGTTCCAACATAGCACACTTCAACCAAGAGAAGGTGGCTATCCTTGAGTGCAACGCTGATACAGCTATCTCGGCCTTCAAGCGAGGTCTGCTCCTGGAGGGAGATCTCTACAAGGAGCTGATTAATTATAAGTGTAGGACTATGGAGGACGTATTGTCCCGTGCTTGGGATCAAGTAAGATGGGAAGAAGATGTTGCAAGTAGGGCCAAAACCTATCCAAAGTATGATCATATGTCCTTAAAGCCAACTAGGAACGATCGCGATGAGCCCTCTCCTCTCATGTCCACTAGGGAGACTAGCAATCCGAGCAGGGGCAGGTATCAGCATCGCCTTCTGCCTAGATCCGAAGGAATGATGGTATCCACATGGTCTGACTCCCATCTTGCGATATCAAAGCCGGAGCTAATCGGTGTCCTGCGAGAAATGGGTCGTCAAGTCAAATTGCCCCCTAAGATGAAGGCCTCAGAGGCTAATCGAAACCCCAAGCGGTGGTGCGAGTTTCATAGTGACCATGGTCACACTACGGAAGATTGTATAGCCCTGAAGATGGAAGTCGCTGAGCTTCTCAAGAAAGGTCACCTAAGGGAGTTCCTCTCACACAAGGCCAAGAACCTTCTGAATAAGGAAGGTCCCGGTCTCCCTACTGAAGCAGCTCCCGCATTGCCACCACTGCAAGACCGGGTGATCCATGTTATCTCAGGCGGATCCGAAGTACGCGGAATCAGTAGTGCTGCTGCCAAGAGAAGTACTCGCAAACCAGGAACGGCCAAGAGTCCGAGGGTCCTAAGCGCCTACTCCTCGGAACGGATGAGATCAGCTTCACCGCAGGGGAGCAGGAGAAGGTCCTTGCTCCTCACCACGACGCCCTTGTCATTTCACTTACCATAGCAAACTGCTTTGTCAAACGAATACTGGTCGACAATGGGAGCTCCAGCAACATTATCTTCCGCTCGGCCTACGCCGACCTAGGGTTAGAACCTACGGCCCATACTAGAAAGGCGACTCCCCTTGTAGGCTTCAGTGGAGAGGTAAAGCAAACCTTAGGAGAGGTTCTACTCCCAGTGTATGCCGAGGGGATAAACCAGGCCATTAAATTCCTAGTCGTCGACTGCCCTTCATCGTATAATGTGATACTAGGAAGGCCTTGGATCCACGACATGGGAGCTGTACCTTCGACTTTGCATCAACTGGTCAAGTTTCCAACTCCCTGGTGTTGGGCACGAATATGGCCCGATAGCTGTCTGCTGAATGATGAAAAATGGTAACAGGCCGCGACTGGCCCATCACGAATTCGACACCTAAGAGGAGCTAAGTTAAAGCCGAAGGCTGAGAGCTAAGGCGATCGTTAAAGAGGTCACGGTGAAGAGGAAGCTCACATCATAACAATAAAAAGCGCAGGACCCGGTCAAAGGGAAGCTGTTGCGGATACCACCTCAAGCGGAGAGGATCTCGGAGATTAGTTGAAGACAATCGAATGAAGTCCAAGGCTATTTAAAGAGAAGTAGAGGACTGAAAAGAGGATCGGATTCAACTCATTTTTTTACTCAACATTCATCAAAAACATTCTCATTGTAAACACTCTTATAATCTTTGTATTCATCAAAGATCACCTTTTGTAATCATCATATTTCTATTATATCAATACAAATCGCAGTTCATTCTACAAGTTCTTACGGGATTCAGCCCTAACCTTTCCTAAACATTAAACCTGATCTAAAATCTAGGTGTGAGTTTTACCCCTCACAATTGGCGCCGTCTGTGGGGAAGAAACAATCGAATCCCTTACTCTAACTTGAGGATGAATCCTACCGATCAGACAACAAACCCGTCTGACCTTAACCTCCCGATTCAGAGCGATGGCTCACCAAACGACGGAGGCTCTAGTCCTGTAATCACAGAGCCTCGACGTGGCGACCACCGATCTGGGCAACAGCTTCCGGCTGGCGCTCGAACGAGCCAAACTACAACCGGGGGTATTAACCCGAGATCATCAGGTGGAACCGCCTCCGGGCTCCCGATCACCGAGAATCCTCAGCAGCAAGCCATTCCGAATCAAACGGAGGCTCAGCTCCTTGAGATTCGCCAGATGATGATGCAGTTAGTGGACAGAGCTCAGGAAAGTGAGCGCACGATGCATCAGCTGACTGTTCGTCAGCAACGATTCGAAGAGATAACTAGATCTCTAAAGTCAACAACCCAACCACCGCAACGTCAAGCTCCGGGGGCCATTTTTCATGATCGATTAACCGATCCCTCATTCCCCCGAGGACGTTTAAACTTTTCCCCTGATAGCACTGCTCCGGAAGGACGCGGATCTGCTTTCCAGACACCTCATACTGGGACAGCCCCCGTGTTTAATCCACCTAACACCAGTGCTATGGGAAGTAACATAGCGACAACTAGTTCCACACCCGGTCAGGTTACTGACAGGAGTACTCGCTTACCTCCTCCGCCGCCTGATCTTAGGTCCGGAGCAGGAATATCCTTCCCACCTGGGGGCAGAGCGTCAGCTTCGGTTTATCAAACCAGAAGCTCGATCCCGAATGGGGACAGTTATCAAAGGATAGATTCCGATAACCCTAGAGCTGGTGAGCGATCTAGCCCTCCAACCGCATGGGAGGATGAGCCAACTCGATTCCGTCAGGAACCTGCCCGTCGGGTACCTACTAACGACCCAAACATCCTTCCTTTAGAGGGACCTGAAGCTATCCGTAGATATATGGAACGAACTCACGCAGCTCTCCAAAAATTGGGAGCTCAAGTCCATAAAGCTACGAGCTCAGCTCCCGAAATCGATAGCTTGATCGAGGAAACTCGTGGAACTCCATTCACGGACAGAATTGCCAGCTCTCACATAAGAGATACCCGAAAAATCAGAATTCCTGAGTATGATGGGACCTCCGACCCAAAGGCCTATTTGAGAGCTTTCCGATTGGCAATCGTTAAAGCCCATTTCACACAGGAAGAATGTGAAGCAGGTTACTGCAGGACATTCGCCGAAAATTTGGTCGGAACAGCCCTTGAGTGGTTCTCCGGTCTCGAGCCAGCCTCGATAGACAATTTCGATCAATTAACTAACGCCTTCATGAAGCAGTACTCAACCCATATCCTGAAGCAAGCCTCTGAGGCCGACCTTTGGAAGGTCAGTCAAGGAATGGGGGACTCACTACGAGTCTACATCGAGAAATTCAGGGCAATAAGAACTAAGCTCTCGAATCCTAACGACCTAGTCGCCATCGAGGCTCTTAGGAGAGGTCTGATCTATAAATCGAAATTCTGGTCAGAGCTAACACTCAATACTCCTCCAACTATCGATGACGCTCTTCATAGAGCCACCAAATATATTACTCTAGAGGAGGAGACAGCTGCACTGGATAAACTCCACAAGAAACCCCCGAATCACTCGAAAGGTGAATCCTCTGAGACTAAGGGACCTCATAAAAAGGGTAACCCCCGAAATAATCAGACTCAGGGAGAACATTCCTACGCAATCGAGGAAGACAAGGAAGAGAAACCTGTTGCAGCAGCAAACAAAACTCCCTGGTCAAAAGGCTTTGATAAAGGCAAACGTTGGGCACTCAACCGAGGAATGTTGGGACCTCCAACGTCAGCTGGCAGCTAAATTCGCAGCCGGAGAAATAAAGGGCGTGGACCTTAAAAAGCCATCACCTTATCAGAAAAGAGGTTCCAGGGACACTTCCCCGAAACGCGAGAGGTCACCTGAGAAGGAGACCGATTCGCCACCTCCAGCTCCCAAGAAAAGAGTCGACATGATTCTTGGGAAATTCCCCCAAGGAAAAAGTTTACAAGTCGAAGCTCTCTTGAGCAAACCGTCCCCTCAATCGAGCCCCGACTCGAGGGTGGACTGTATCCTTGGAGGATCAGACATATGTCAAGACTCCGTCAATTCCATTAAGAATCACGTGCGGAAAGCTGTGTCTAACACTGGACCTAAACCTCCTAACCCTGAATCCAATACTAAGATTTCTTTCTGGGAGAGCGAGACCTCAAACCTTGACAGACCTCACGATGATGCGTTGATCGTCACACTGAACATCGCAGGATACGAGGTCCCTAAGCTCATGATAGACACAGGAAGCTCTGTCGACCTCATTTTCTATAACACCCTAAAAGGGATGGAAATAGACGACTACGAAATTATTGGCCAAAAAGCTAACCTCGTAGGCTTCTCCGGAGAAACAGCTACCTCATTGGGAACTATCAAGCTCCCAGTTATAGCTGGCGGAATAATGAAAATGACCAACTTAGTAGTCATCGACAGACCTTCCCCGTTCCATGCGATCCTGGGAAGACCCTGGATTCACAAAATGAAGGCAGTAGCCTCAACGTACCATCAATGTGTAAAATTCCCAACACCCGAAGGGATAACTACCATACACGGTAGCCAGAAGATATCCAGGATCTGCTATTTGGGAGGATTCGAAATCCTCAAAAAGTCCCCCCAATAGCAATTACAGATCCAGGAGGGTCGCGAAATGCAACAAAATATCCGAGGTCCCCCCAAGAACCTCACTGAAAAAGTTTGCATTGATGACTCAGATCCTGAAAGACAGGTGAGCATCGGATCCGAGCTACCTCCTGAAACAAAAAAGGAGCTCATTGATTTTCTGAAAAGCAATGTCAAAACCTTTGCATGGTCCACCAGCGACATGAAGGGCATAGATCCGAACGTCACCACCCATAAGCTAAAAGTAGACCCTACTTTCAAACCGATCAAACAAAAGCGTCGCAAGCTAGGCCTCGAGAAGGCTCAAGCTGTTAACGATGAAGTTGACCGACTTACGAAAGCTGGGTCCATTCGAGAAGTACATTACCCCGACTGGTTAGCTAACCCAGTAGTGGTAAAGGAGAAAAACGGGAAATGGAGAATCTGTGTAGACTTCACAGACCTGAACAAAGCTTGTCCTAAAGACAGCTTCCCTTTACCTCACATCGACCGCCTGGTTGAAGCAACAGCTGGCCATCGACTCCTATCCTTTATGGATGCCTTCTCAGGATACAACCAAATCATGATGGATCCTGATGACCAGGAGAAAACTGCATTCATAACCGAACGAGGAACCTATTGTTACAAGGTTATGCCATTCGGATTAAAGAATGCGGGAGCTACCTACCAGAGGCTAGTAAATAAGATGTTTGCTGGGCAACTTGGAAAAACCATGGAGGTCTATATTGACGATATGCTAGTCAAGTCCTCAGCTGGAGAAGACCATATCGCCCATTTAAGAGAATGCTTCGATATCCTTAACAAGTACGATATGAAGCTCAATCCCACTAAATGTACCTTTGGGGTACCCTCGGGCGAGTTCCTAGGCTACCTCGTAACCGAAAGAGGCATTGAAGCCAATCCGCAGCAGATAGCAACCTTCCTAGAAATGCCGTCACCTAGGACAACTAGAGAGGTACAGAGATTGACTGGACGAATCGCGGCATTAAATCGATTCATATCCAAGTCCACCGATAAATGTCTCCCGTTCTACAAGCTTCTAAGAAATAATAAAAAGTTCTTATGGGACGAGAAATGCGAGGAAGCCTTCAAGCAATTGAAAGCTTACCTCTCCGAACCTCCGATCCTATCTAAACCAGTAGTAGGAGAGCCATTGTACCTGTACCTCGCTGTGTCGACTGCTGCAGTTAGCGGCGTTCTGGTACGAGAGGAACAAAACGAACAAAGACCTGTCTATTACACCAGTAAGAGTTTGATAGATGCCGAAACAAGGTACCCTGCAATGGAAAAGCTAGCTCTAGCAGTCGTAACAGCTGCTAGAAAGCTGCGACCTTACTTCCAATCGCATTCAATCGTCGTAATGACCTCACAACCATTACGAATGATATTGCACAGCCCTAGCCAGTCCGGGCGATTGGCCAAATGGGCCATAGAGCTCAGTGAATACGATATTGAGTATAGACCTCGAGCAGCAGCGAAAGCTCAGGTCCTTGCCGACTTCATCATTGAACTAGCATCCGAGCAATTAGACTCCGAAATGGAATCTCCGAAGTGGAGCCTGTATGTCGACGGAGCCTCATCAAAACAGGGCTCCGGCGTCGGTCTAAGGCTAACTTCTTCAGCAGGAGAAACCATTGAGCAGTCATATAGGCTCGGATTCAGCGCCTCAAACAACGAAGCTGAATATGAAGCACTAATCGCAGGGTTGAAACTCGCCCTAAGTCTCGGAATTCGAGAACTAAACGCTTATAGTGATTCACAGCTAGTAGCTAGCCAGTTTCACGGAGAATATGAAACGAGGGACGAAAGAATGGGGGCATATCTCGAAGTCGTCCAGAACCTCACCAGACAGTTCGACAAATTCGAGCTAACAAGGATCCCACGAGGAGAGAACTCCTCAGCAGATGCGTTGGCTGCTTTAGCTTCCACGTCAGACCCCCTCGTAAAACGGATCATACCCGTAGAAGGAATCGAAAAACCAAGCATCGACATAGCTACTAAAGCTGAGAAAGAGAGCAAACTAACAGAGCAACCCGAGGGTACCTGCCCTGAAACGGTAGCTACCCAAGTTTTCACAACATTTTGGTTCCCAAAAACCAGAATATGCAGCTCTAAAAAGCATACCTCCGGGAACACAATCCAAATCACGGAAGGTATTCCTCGAAATTCAGACTCCCTGGAGCCTGATCTCAAGAATACCCCCGGGGGCACCAACTCAGACCCACTCGTCTGCAGAGTCAAAACCAGAAGCCGTTCAGCTCTCCAAAATTCATCTGGAGGTATTCCTCGGAATTCAGACTCCCTGGAACCCAATCCTACCAATACCTCCGGGGGCACCACAACACCAGGTCCCGAACAGGAACCTCCCTCGTCTCTTCATAACAAAGTTGTAGGGAGAGAGGATTGGAGAATTCCAATCACGCAATACATCCTAGAAGGAAAGACTCCACCCAATAAATGGGAGGCTCGAAAGCTCAAAGCATTAAGCGCGAGATATTGCGTAACTGAATCTGTCCTCCTCAAACGAAGCATTTCCGGACCTTACCTAAAATGCGTCCATGGCCTCGTTGCTATGAGACTCATGAAGGAAATGCACGATGGTTCCTGCGGGAACCACTCTGGAGGAAGAGCTCTAGCCATCAGAATCAAAAGACAAGGATATTTCTGGCCTACCATTATTGCAGATTGTGAGGCCTATTCCTCTTCATGCGACAAATGCCAGAGGCATGCACCGATTATACACCAACCTGCGGAAAAGCTGTCCAACATATCCGCCCCTTATCCATTTATGAGATGGTCCATGGATATCGTGGGACCACTAGTAGCATCAGGAAGTGGAAAGAAGAAGCTACGCTTCCTCTTAGTCCTAACAGACTACTTCACGAAATGGATAGAGGCTGAAGCTTTCCAACAGGTAACCAGGGTCGAGGTCGAGCAATTTGTGTGGAAAGAAATCGTGTGTAGACACGGCGTCCCATACGAAATCGTAACTGACAATGGAGGACAATTCATATCCCACGATTTCAAAATATTTTGTGACAAGTGGAATATTCGCCTGACCTTCTCATCACCTCGCCGACCTCAAGGAAACGGACAGGCGGAGGCTGCTAATAAATCAGTATTAGCAAACCTCAAGAAACGCCTCGGAACCCAGAAGGAACTCTGGTCAGAAAAGTTACTTGAAGTACTTTGGGCATGTCGAACCACCCCACGAAAAGCTACAGAAGAAACTCCTTTTTCCTTAGCATATGGGATGGAAGCTGTCGTTCCAGCTGAAACCATTGCTGGTAGCCTCCGCCGGGAACTCTGTACGTCCAATCCCGCAGCTAATGATCAGCTCCTAACTGACAGCCTCGATCTAATCGAGGAAAGACGGGACCGAGCTCTGATTCGCATTCAGAACTATCAGCAAGCAATGGCACGACAGTACAATTCCAAAGTCAGGCTCCGACAGTTCGCTGTAGGTGACCTAGTACTTAGGAAAGTTTTCGAAGGAACCAAGGAACCAGATGCTGGGAAGTTAGGAACCAACTGGGAAGGTCCCTACCAGATCATCCACGTGGTACGACCTGGCGTTTACAAGCTCCGAAAGGTGCGAACCGGGGTACCTGAAATCAGATCGTGGAACGCCACGAATCTTAAGAGATATTATCATTAGGTACCTAAAATTCCTGAACTACGTTAGGCTTGATCCCTTGACTGGGTACGTAGGCAACTCCGTCATGAGTGCAGCCCCAACCTCATTTCAACACTTCGTTCACCACAATCAAAGGGGGCATATGTCTGATTAAAAACACATAGCCCACGCAGCAAATGTATGATACAAGCAATTGTATGATTACTATGATACCATGTATCCAATTATCAATAAAGAAATTATTCTCGATATCTCAATTCTTTAACAAAACAGGTCCCTGCAAACCTGACCTAAGGTCTTAAAATCCTTAACAATCCCAAAGGTCTTAAAATCCTTCAAACAATATCAGGTCTCGACGAACCTGAACCTAAGGTCTTAAAATCCTTCAAACAATATCAGGTCTCGACGAACCTGGACCTAAGGTCTTAAAATCCTTCAAACAATATCAGGTCTCGAAAACCTGGACCTAAGGTCTTAAAATCCTTACCAAATCTTCAAGGTCTTAAAATCCTTATCAAATCTCCAAGGTCTTAAAATCCTCATCAAATCACAAAGGTCTTAAAATCCTAAGCAAATCTCAATAGGTCTTAAAATCCTAAGCAAGTCTCAACGGGTCTTAAAATCCCACAAACAAATTCAGGTTCCCAAGAACCCCCACCTAAGCACTTCCTTAATCCCGATACTCCAAGAATTCCTCTTAAGGAACTAAAAACGACCAAAGTCTTCCAGACTTATCATAAGATTCGATTATGATCAAGTTCTCATATTTCACGACTAAAGCCAAAAACTCAAAATGAAACGAAAACCAAGTTTGAAATTAAACAAGGGTTTAAAAGCCTCCCAGGCTAACAAAGATTCGAAGTGCAAACAGATAAAGGTTTAAAAGCCTCCTCAGGCTATAAGTCTTAGAAACAAATGAAACAAAGCCCATCGGGCAGAAATCCTAGAAAACATGAAAGAGCCTCAGCTCTTAAACTTCCTTGTCATCCGAGCTCTTCTCAGCTCCCTTACCAGCTGGATCTTCCTCCTCAGGAACCTCCTCCTCCATCTCCTTGTCGCTACCTCCAGAGGCGGTTTCGACTGGGGCTGAGTAAGAACCCACCAATCCCAAATTAGAACCGAACTCTCCAGAAAGGAGAGATTAAACATATTAACCTCAAAAGTACCTGAGCTCTCAGAGAGTTGGGGAAGAGGGAGCTTGCCGATCGAGAAGTCCGAGACCTGAGCCTTCTCGTATGCCGCAACAGCTTCCGGCATTATTGCCACCAAGCGATCATACTCGTCTTGAGTACTCTTAATCTCGCCATCCAGCATGTCTTTCAGGAGCTCGGTGTTGGCTTGAATCTCTTGAGCATGAACCAGGAGGTCGACTTCGTCCTTCTTCTTGGAGAACTTCTCCTTGACAACAACCAGAATTTTGTTGTAGGCTTCGGCTACCTCCTTCTTTCCTCTCCGGACGGCTAGCCTGACCTCAGCTTCCTTGTTCTTTGGCTGCTCTGAGATGTGGCAATCAGCTCCTTGACTTGATACTCGGCTATCTTCCGAGCAGCATCCAACTCCCCAATCTTCCTATTTTTCACCTGGAGGTCAATCAGCTGGCTCTCGATCGTCCCTTGCTGAGCATCACACTTGGAGCCAAGTCTCTTCACCTCAGCTTGGAGATCCGAGATCAGAGCCCGAGTCTGTTGAGCTCAGTCTTGTTGGCCTTGACCAATTCAGTGACCTGGGCTAATTCCTCAGCACTGGGGGCATTGTGTACAGCGTCCTCAAATTTGAACTGAGCCCTGTTGATAGCACCAGCCAGCTACAGAAAAACGAAAAACGATTTAGCAAAAATCTTCCAAAGAAAAAGCTAAAAGATGAAATAACTTCATACCTGACCCATGTGATGAGCAATATCGACGTACTCATCCTTGTGCGTGAGATTGGAGATCGAAGGGAGGGAACACCCGGGACTCTTCATATGCCTCATCAGAGTAGCCAAACCCCACGGATCGTCCAAAACCGATCCAGGCTTCGAATGAGCAAAGTTCCAGCCAACGGTTCCTCCTCTAGAGGAGGAGGAGGAAGACCTCGAAGGTCTGTCAACCTGGTCAGTTCGGGACCTCTTGTTCCTCGGGGGCTCAAACTCCGGAGGATCCTCGCCATTTGAGGATCAGCCTCAGCCATCGGAACCTCGGAGGGAAGGCCAACTTCCTGAACCTTAGGCTCCGAAGAGCCAACACCTTTAGCAGGAGCAGAGCCTCCTTCGTCAAGAGCCTCCTTCACAGAGTCAAGGAAGGATCCTCCCTGGTTCTTGTCACTCCCTCTAGAGGAGCTGGCAGCCTTGGTCGATCTACCCCTGGAACGGAAGGAAGGTTGAATGGCATCTTCTGTGATTGAGTCTTCGAGGAAGTACTTGCTCCGGAGGAAACTTCGAAAACTGAATCACCCTCAGAAACTAAAACATGAAAAAGATTCATTAATCACATGAGACAAATTCGGATAGTAAAAATCATGAATTAAGAATAAAAGGTTACCTTCTAAACCAGCAACCGTCACTGAATCAGGGAAGGACGCCTGGTATCGTTCAGGAACCTAGCTGATCCAACTCTCGAAGTGGTGTAAGCTACCCAAGTTAGGGCTATGCTGAAGCTTCCTGTAGAGAGCTCTAGTGAGTTTACTAGACAACTTGACAGGATCTTTGATTTCTGCAAAAAGAGTCAAAAGATAATTAGCACAACATGACAAACAAAGAAAACATGCGAATATATCCCTAAAATCCTAACCGGAAATATCAGACCACGAGTTCCTGAGGTCACGGCCAACAGGAACCGTCGAGGGATCAATTCTTGACATAAAAGGAACTTGAATACGCCTAGCCCTGGACGACAGGGGAGGTAGTAGGTACCGCTTCCACCATCCTTGGAAGTACTCTCCTTTATCGAAAAGAGACTCATCAGCTCGGTCAACCAACGATGACTCCTTCCTCCTTGGCCCTAGTGATGAATCCGTTTATCACTCGGATGACCGAGGGACAAAGTTGAGGAAGAGCCAGCTGATAGTGATCTAGGAGGTCAAGCAAAGGGTGGGAAGGGAAACCGAAGATGGCACTTAGCGATGTACTTCTCATGAACGCAGAACCAACCCTCCGGACAGTTTCGGGGGTTTCGTCGTCTTTACAAGCCCTAGCTAGGTCATCTTGCCGTGGGCTTGAACGATAAGGTTGGTAACGTCCTTGGCTCTTTAAGAGCGAAGGAAAGTGAGGCCAGAGGAGGCGCTCTTGCCACCTTTCTTCTTCATCCTTTTGACTCTTGCCCCGATCGAGTCTTTAACTTTCTTCTTCCCGCGTGTCCTTCATCTTTTCTCCGGCTTCTCGTTTGACCTTCATAAGACGAGCACCGGAAGTGGAGATTTGAA
>NC_079514.1:25717033-25765044 GCF_000801105.2 Raphanus sativus | reverse complement strand
CATTATCTTCATGATTCTTATTAAACCAGGATGAACCATGATCTAAGAAGCTTTATTTGGAACCACTAATCAGTGGAGAAACCAGGATGAACCACGATCTAAGAAACCAGGATGAACCACCATTATCTTCAATTCTGCTAACTCCGCAGGGGCCATGCGGTAAGGATCCTTTGCTATCGGCTTAGCTCCAGGTTCTAAGTTAATTGTAAAAGGGTTACTCCGAGGTGGAGGTAACTCTTTTAAGGCTGCAAACACATCCTCGAACTCTTGTACTACCGCAATATCCTTGATTTCAACTTCGCTGCTAGTGGGTCCTTCACTAGCAGTTACCATAACCAGATACGCATCTCCATCCTTAAGCAAATCTTCCACTCTCAAAGCAGCTACTAAAGACACAGACTTGCTTGGACTGATCCCGTAGAACACCACTTGCTTCTGCCCAGTCTTCTTGAACAAGATACGACCTTTTGCACAATCTAATTGTGCCTGGTAACCTGATAGCCAATCCATACCCAGGATAACCTCATATCCTTTTAACGGCATCACCAACAAATCTGCCGAGAATAGCTTCTCACAAATTACTAACGAAACATTTCTGATGCATTCTCTAGCTTGTAGGGTTTGGTCTCCGGGAGTCAATACAGCCACATCAATCCTGTCAACCACAAATGAACCCACAAACTCGGCAGCTACCTCAGGGGTCACAAAACTATGTGCAGCCCCTGAATCGAACAATACATGTGTGGGACGACCCGCAACATGTAAAGTTCCTGCCACAACATCATTATATATCAACAACACAAACATATAAAAAAAAATTATGCAATGGTAATGAACCAATCCATCACAAGCAATAACACAACACAAAACAAAACAAGCAAGGTTAAAGAACCCAAATACCTGTGATGGGACCCTTGGATGGGTCTGGAGGCTTAGGATCATCTAATTCTAAAGCGTAAACTCTACCTCCTATTGCTTGCCTTTTTGGCGCTGGTGCGATTGCAGGTGGTACTGGGGGAGGATGAACAGTGATTGGTGTAGCTGGGATAGGACGGTTGACACTGCACTGGGTAGAGATATGTCCTTTCTTTCCACACGTATAACATGTTGGATTGTAGGAGTTTGACTTGACTTATGGCCCACCTTGCCACAGTTAAAACATTTTCCGGTAAACAGAGATCATCGACTTGGACCTCCCGATCCTCTTTCCCTTTCTTTACCCTTGAATGATCCTTGATTTCCACCATGTTTTCCTTCTTGATGCTGCTTTGATTTCTTACTTGCTGCCTTCTCAGCTTCTAAACCGATCTCCACATTCACAGCCTTTTCTACTAACTCAGTGAGATTCTCGTAGTTTCCGACAGCTAATCTTTTTTCCAACTCTGGTTTTAAACCAAACAGAAAGTTGGATATCATCATCTCTTCATCATCTTGTCCTCGTAATATGTATCGTCGCAGTCGCATGAACTCGGATTCGTATTCTCTGACTGTCTTGTCTCCTTGTACTAGGTTAGCAAACTGACGCTGAAGTCTTGTCTTGGACTCAGGGGTGAAGTACTTGCGTTCAAATTCCCTTTTGAATGCCGCCCAAGTCGTGAGAAGATGTCCCACTTGGCGATCCCTACTCTCCCACCATTCTGCCGCGTCCTTATCTAAGTAATACACTGCCATCTTCTTCTTAGAGTCCTCGGAACATGTCAGGGTCTCAAAGTTTTTCTCCATGGTTCGAAGCCACTGATCTGCTTCAAAAGGATCTGGCCCTCCTTCAAAATGTGGTGTCTTCATATTCTTCATGGCAGTTATCAACGGTAACATCGGCGTAGCCACTGTAGGTTGTGGTGGTATGATTGGTTGAGGCTGAACTTGAGGTTGTTGCAGTGATCTTGCTATCACGTCATGAAGCATCTTCAGAGTGTGCTCCATTCCTACTTCTTGTTGTGGCTGGTTATGAGATCTCGGTTCAATCGGGTTCTCTCTCCTTATTGGCCTTGGTCCTCGAACACTTGATTCACTATCGTCTCTTTCTGGTCTTTCCCTTGCGGTACGGTTTGGTGGAAGTTGCTCCTCTTGCAGCCTCGATTGGTCGTGCCCAAACAGATTATCGTTTCTTACCATGTTATCCTCGCTGAAGCCCTGGTTAGGGTGTACTAGTGTTTGCACCCTTCCCTCAGATTCATATCCCAGTCCTCTCCATCTTGAGACTCTGCCTATACCCAACATCCAATCCTGTCCCCCTTCACTCATTCCCCTCCTTGCCATCTGCAATCCACGAACATGGGTTTCCTATTTAGAAAACTTATTAAAGCGGAACCCTGCTGGTTTCCTAACACATCTTTTGCGACACATTTAACTCGATAAAACACGGAAAACACGTGATTGACCGCATGATCTAAACCAGGCTCTGATACCACCTCTGTAAAACCCCAAAACCGTTTTTAGACATCGGTCAGCCAGTCAGGCAATAAATAAAACATGCCCAAAAGACCTTCCTCTGCCCGGTCCAGAAATGTTACAACGAATTAAGAATAGACTTTCCAAGTCACAAAATAAGATTAAGTAACCCAGATTATCCATTCAAAACTCGTTTCCTCTAATCTTCGGTCTTAGGCTTTGCAACCCGTTCCGAGTCATAGAGTTGTGTTAGGTCGGACTAACCTAATATCAGATTCAACACGTCTCGAATATAAAACATACTTTATATCATATATATATATATATTATATTGAGTTCACAAGCCCAAAATATTATACATATGGTCCATGGACGCAGCCGAAAGTAAAACATACATTCATATATCTTGAAACGAGTCTTTAGTAAAAGATGTCCAATCTACACCAGCTCCTACAGTTCCGCGAGCGCTATGGTCTTTACTACTGGTTACCTGCAAGAATGGTGAGGAGTGAGCGAACTAATTTCACTCAGTGAGCCAGGGTTCCCAATCTAGCATATACAACTACCCGTTATCCCAAACCCAACCCCAAACACAAGCAGGACGGGTAGTTCAACAATTAATAAACAAAGCATTAAAGCAGTAAACAATAAATCAAGATGCATACATATAATCCTAGGGCCCAATAGAATCATTCTTCCTCCATACAAGGGACACCGGCAATTCCTTCACTATTACACCACAAAGGCGTAGGCGCTCGGGAATCCGCCCGGTCACGGTCCTCAATCGGAATCGCCGTGCCCCGGTCCTCTATCGGACTCACCGGGGGCTGTCACATCAACGTGTGACACTCGGCCTTGGTGATCAAGCCAAGTTAAACCGAGCCCACCACTTTCCGCACCACGACCGGCTTAGTGGTATCATTTGAGGAAGCAATGACCTGCAACTACTCAAACCACTACGAGGTTCTAACACAACCGTACCAACACGAGGTACGTATATACCAACAACATACAATAAACACACGATAATAACCCGAGTGCTTAGACTAGTCTTGCTATCCACTTAGCACAAACATCGTCTCAAGCCTCGGAACCACAAACTGACACCTAGACCGGTCCGGCTTTGATAGCTCAGGAACCGTCTCCGATGTCAGGAACCTGTATTAAAAATTGTTAACAAACAATTAACCGTGATTCACAGTGATTAACCGATGTGACTTGACTCTTTAATTCCGGAAGCTGACCAAACTCTTTTTATCCACTTCAAATCTTCGTCTTGGTTCCGTATCGATAATCCCGCGATCTTTACTTCTCTTAATTCTCTAAAACTATTTTCTTATTTTTCTTATCTCTCCTTTTCTTTCTTTTCTCTTCTCTTGCTCTCTTTTCTTGTCTCTTGGTCACGTTGAGATGATGAGGAAATGGAGGAGCTGACCTTCCTTTTATAGTGGAACCAGGTGAATAGGTTTGTGACAGCTGCCCCACCATTTCTCTTTGATGACCACGTTTCATCATGACTAAGCTAAATCTTCCTTTCCATAATGGCCACGTGAATATGTGATTCCACTAATGCATCTGTCTGTGACACCTCACTCACAATTTTAACTAATCATCTCCTTGTCTCCTTATTCTCCCACGTAGCTATCAACTTTAATTTGCCTCCCCTCTAACATGAGCACGTGGTGATGACTAAGCCAAACTGAAGATGATTCACTCCTCTCCCTTTCTTTGGCCACGTTGATTGTAACCAAACCATAAGAAATATAAAATATTTCTTTGTCTCTTCCTCCCTTTTAATCATATGATTAATCAATCCAAACTTAGTGACCAAAACTCCATATATTTTTGTCTTCACAAAAATTTATTTTTAAGAAATAAATTACGAAATCGTAATAAGTTCCCAAAATAAATTATTTGAAAAATAATTATTTTCATGAAGACGGGGTATTACAGTATTGGATACATTGAATTTATGTTAGCCTATTGTACAACTGATTGATTTGAATACTTTGTATGGATCATATTTGACATATATATATAATATGATGTTTGCCTTAAGCTTCCGCATTGTTTTTATTATTGCATGAACCTCAATTGCTTGAAAAATGACTAAGTAAAGATTGGACCTTAACCGGCTGAATTGCACTTAGAATGTTAGGTAAGGCCGCGGACTGGTTGGATCAAGGGATCCAGGTTTGGGTCTTACAAGTTGGTATCAGAGCATGCTTGATTCTAGGCTGTTGGGTTAGGGCAGGTCATCACACATCCGGCTGGGTCTCATGGCAGGTTTTGGTATTGGTTAACATTAGAATGCTTGAGGTTTGCAAATAAAAATGTTAATCTAACCTTTGTCTTGTATTTGTCTTTGTTGTCCTAAGGGAACAAGGAAGAAGTCTCTGAAGACTAAGGATGGGACAGGGGCGTCCGGAGCAGGAGATGCCTCAGTGCTCAATCCTCAAGTGTTGTTGTCAGTTCCACTTACTGGACATACCGGTGAGGCCATCCTGACTGAAACTCAAGTCAATCAGACCGAGGTTCAGCTGGGTGGAGAGAACAGGCAGCTGGACGAGACCGGGCAGCCACTGAATGCAGCTGGAAGCCAGCTAGGAGCAGCTAGTGGGCAGCAAAGGAATGATCAGGAAGGTGAAGCTGAGTCCTCAGAGACTGGTAACCGAGCTGATCCAAACATCCAAGGTGATGGGAGGATTGGACCGGATGAACCAATGGCTGAACCGACCATGAAGCAAATACTTGATGCAATCAAGTTGATGGGAAGTCAGATGCTGGCAATGACCCAAGTGTTCACACCAGTTGTGAATTCATCAGTGGGTCAGACTACTCAAGCTCATGTGATAGCTTCTGGAGCTGGTGGAGCTGGTGGTTATGTTGCACCTATAGCTGAGGTGATTGAGCTGGATCCACCAGCTGGGACAATTAAGAAGGTTGATTACCTGAAGGTGCTTGAGCACATCTCTCGTTTGGGAACCAAACACTTTGCTGGAAGTGCTGATCCCATGGAGGCAGATGAGTGGAGGGACCGGCTGGTCAGGAACTTCAAGTCAACAAGGTGCCCTGAGGAGTACCAGAGAGACATAGCAGTGCACTTCCTGGAGGGAGATGTACACAACTGGTGGCTGTCCCTAGACAAGCGCACCAATGGTTCCATTGTGAAGTTCTCTGACTTTGAGGTTGAGTTCAACCACAAGTACTTTCCGGCTGAAGCATGGGACCGTTTGGAGGCCAAGTTCCTGGACTTGGTTCAGGGCAAGCGGTCAGTAAGGGAGTATGAGGAAGAGTTCAACCGGCTCAGGAGGTATGTGGGTAAGGAACTTGAGGATGAGAAGGTTCAGGTCCGCAGGTTCATAAGAGGCTTAAGGGCTAAACTTAAGACTTATTGCTCAGTCCGTACCTTCAACACAGTCTCTGAGCTGGTGGAAAGGATGGCAATGCTGGAGACCAATCTGACTGAAGAGAATAAGCAAAGGCTTAAGAGTGTGGTGGTGTCTTCTGGTCAGAGTGGTGACAAGAGAAAGAGGGATGCGGCCGAAGGGGGCAAAACCTCAAGTGGTAGGCCTGAGTGTCCCAAGTGTGGCAAACATCATGGAGGAGAGTGCTGGAAGGCAATGGGAGCTTGTACCCGTTGTGGCAAGATGGATCACTCAGCTCGAGATTGTCCTGGTCCGGACAGGAACCGTGGACAAGGCTTGACCAGTGAGGCCAGGACTTGTCATCAGTGTGGCAAGAGAGGGCATTTCCGTGTGGACTGTCCTCAGTTGCAAACTGGACAAGGCAAGGGTTGTGTTGAGAACAACCGGCCAGACCACAAGCAAGGCCAAACTTCAGCACCTCGAGTCTATGAGCTTTCAAGGGATGTGGATGAGTCTGGACCCTTCAAGGCGATCACTGGTAAAACTCTAAACCTATTCTTTTTAAATTTTAAAATTTATTAGAATGGCATGGTAAGGAATCTAGGATGGACTAGATACTTAGATGAGGTCTTATGTAGGGACCTTGTGTATTGGTGGTGTGGAAACACATGTATTACTTGATACTGGAGCTACACATAGTTTTGTGAGCCCAGATATGATTGGTAAAGGCATGTTCCAAATGGGAACCAGGAATGATCTTGGCTTGGTGAGTGCAGCCGGTGGGCAAGTTATGCATTCACTAGGTCTGGTTAAAGACATTCCAGTAATGATCCAGGACAAGGCAATGCATGTGGATCTGATTGTGGTCCGCCTTAAGAATCACGAGGTGATCCTAGGCATGGACTGGCTTGGCAAGAATCGGGCCACCTTAGACTGTCATCGAGGAAGGGTGCAGTTTGAGAGTGGGTGTGGACCCCCGATCAGGTACCAAGGTATTAATCCGACCTCTGGATGCTTAGTGTTATCAGCAGTCCGTGCGGCAAGGATGCTGGAGCAAGGTTGTGAGGCTTATATAGCCACAATCACCACTAAGGAGGTCGTAGGGGATGGTGGCCCGGACGGGATACCGCTGGTCAGTGAGTTTGATGATGTGTTTAGGTCACTACAGGGCATTCCCCCTGATAGGTCAGACCCATTCATAATAGAACTGGAACCAGAGACGGCCCCAATGTCAAAGAGCCCATACCGCATGGCTCTGGCCAAGATGGCTGAGCTAAAGAACCAACTTGAAGAGTTGTTGGAAAAGGGGTTCATACGCCCAAGTGTATCTCCATGTTGCGCACCAGTCCTCTTTGTTAAAAAGAAGGATGGCGGCTTCAGGTTATGCATAGACTATAGAGGGCTGAACAGGGTTACTATAAAGAACAAGTGCCCTTTGTCCAGGATTGATGAGTTGCTAGATCAACTGAAAGGAGCCAAGTGGTTCTCAAAGATTGATTTGGCATCAGGTTATCATCAAATCCCCATTGCCTCAGAAGATGTAAAGAAGACAGCTTTCCGGACTAGGTATGGTCACTATGAGTTTGTGGTCATGCCATTCAGACTGACCAATGCACCAGCAGCCTTTAAAAAGATGATGAATGGAATTTTTCGAGATTTCTTAGATGAATTTTTAATCATCTTCATTGATGACATACTAGTATACTCTAAGACTCGGGAAGACCATGAAAGGCATCTCAAATTGGTGTTGGAAAGGCTGAGAGAGCAGCAATTGTTTGCCAAGCTAAGCAAGTGTAGCTTTTGGCAGAAGAGCATTGGCTTCCTAGGACATGTAGTGTCTGAGGAAGGAGTATCTGTTGATCCAGAGAAGATCAAGTGTATACAAGAGTGGCCAAGACCAAAGAATGCAACTGAAGTGAGAAGCTTCTTGGGTCTGGCCGGCTACTACAGAAAGTATGTCAAGGGTTTTGCAAGTGTGGCACAACCTATGACACAACTTACTGGAAAAGATGTCAAGTTCATTTGGTCTGAAGCTTGTGAAAAGTGCTTTATCGCCTTGAAGAACATGCTGACCAGTGCAGCAGTCTTGGTGTTACCTGAGGCAGACCAACCATATGTGGTATACACGGATGCATCCATTACTGGATTAGGCTGTGTGCTCACACAGAATGGGAAGGTCATAGCATATGCCTCAAGGCAACTCAGGAAGCATGAAGGCAACTATCCAACCCACGACCTGGAGATGGCCGCAGTGGTATTTGCCTTGAAGATATGGAGATCATACTTGTATGGTGCCAAAGTTTAAATTCTCACTGACCACAAGAGCCTAAAGTACATATTCACTCAACCTGAGTTGAATTTGAGACAAAGGCGGTGGATGGAGTTTGTGGCTGACTATGACTTGGACATTGCCTATCACCCAGGCAAGGCTAATCTAGTGGCTGATGCTTTGAGCCGGCGTAGGGCTGAGGTATCAGCTGAGAAGGAAGCAGAGGATTTGGAAGGGATGGTCCGGTCACTAAATATAAACACTTTGGCTAGTGAGGATGAGCCTTTGGGTTTGGAGGCTGTGAACCAGGCTGATCTACTTACCAGAATCCAACAAGCACAAGGCTTGGATGAGAACTTGCAAAAGGTTGCAAAGAATGACAAGACTGAGTATCAAGTCACAAGCAATGGTACCATTTTGGTACATGGGCGGGTCAGTGTCCCTGGTGACCGGGACTGAAGGAAGAGATTATGAGTCAAGCTCATAAGTCCAAGTTCTCAGTGCACCCGGGGCTAAACAAGATGTACAAAGACATCAAAAGGTACTACCATTGGATCAGAATGAAAGCTGACATTGCTGAGTGGGTGGCCAAGTGCCCTACTTGTCAATTGGTCAAAGCTGAACATCAGGTTCCAAGTGGTTTACTACAAAACCTTCCCGTACCAGAGTGGATGTGGGATCACATCACAATGGACTTTGTGACTGGTTTTCCCACAACCAGAAACAAAAAGGATGCAGTTTGGGTGATTGTGGATCGCCTGACCAAATCTGCACATTTCTTACCAATCAAGAAGGGTGATGGAGTGGATGAGATTGTAAAGATCTACATAGATCAAATTGTAAGGCTGCATGGAGTGCCGGCCAGTATAGTCTCAGATAGAGACCCTAGATTCACTTCTTACTTCTGGAGGGCTTTCCAAAAGGCTCTAGGAACAAGAGTGAACATGAGTACATCCTATCATCCTCAAACGGATGGTCAGTCAGAAAGAACCATCCAGACTCTAGAAGATATGCTAAGGGCATGTGTTCTGGATTGGGGTGACTCATGGGAGAAGCACTTACCACTGGTGGAGTTTGCATACAACAACAGCTTCCACACCAGCATAGGTATGTCTCCTTATGAAGCATTGTATGGGCGGCCTTGCAGGACACCTTTGTGCTGGACCCAAGTGGGGGAGCGCAGCATAATAGGTCCTGAGATTGTGGAAGAAACCACAGAGAAGATCAAAATGGTCAAGGAGAAGATGAAAGAAGCCCAAGACCGCCAGAAGAGTTATGCTGACAAGAGAAGGAAACATCTTGAGTTTGAGGTTGGTGATCTAATCTACCTCAAGATGATTACCTTCAAAGGCAGGGCCAGAGTTTCTGGAAGAAGAAAACTGGACCCAAGGTTCTTAGGTGCATTCAGGATACTTGAAAGGGTTGGGGCAGTGGCTTACAAATTGGATTTGCCATCTGAAATGGATGCTTACCATAATGTGTTCCATGTGTCTCAACTAAGAAAGTGCCTAACGGATCAAGACATTGTGTTGCCTGAGATTCCAAAAGATCTTGGTAAGAACCTCACCTTAGAGACAAGGCCGGTTCGGATCATTGATCGGATGGAAAAGGCAATGAGAAAGAACACAGTTCCTATGCTAAAGATAGTATGGGATTTCAATGGCAAAGACATTATCACTTGGGAAACAGAGGCAAGGATGAAAGCTGAGTATCCTGAGTGGTATAGTCAGTATGTGGTTGGAGAATCATCAAGTATGAACTCGGGGATGAGTTCCTTCCAAGTGGGGGAGACTTGTCATGTCCCTAGTTCTATCTAAGGCCATCAGGACGGGTCATGGTACGGGGAGATGAACTGGCCAGGTCATATGATCTAAAGGCAAGTGTATCATGGTCCAAACAGAAGGTTAAGTGCATCAGATGGCTGAGACTTGACCAGGATAAGAAATAAAGAAGGAAAAGAGAGCTGGATGAGTGGTTTGGAAGCTGTACAAGGTCCTGAGGCAGCTAGGTGGAGCTGGTAGGGAGCTCACACAGTCTGGGCAGCTCACTGGAGCTGGAGGAGTAGCTCACTCAGCTCAGGCAACTAGTACTCAGCTCAACTCAGCTGGACAGAGTGATGGAGTCTTGGCCGATCATTGCGGACCATGAGTGATGGTCATGGACCGGATGGTGGTCATGGGTGTCCGATGGGTCTAGGATGCTTTGGCAAGTAAGCTAAGCATGTGGGCAAGCTATTGGGCCTGAGATCGATCAGCCCAAACGCAGAGAAGAGCAGTTTAGGAGAAGTTGGACGTTTTGGCCGAAAGGGTGTAACCGTTGGCCAATCGGCCAATCATTGTGTCCGGGCAGTTGCCAAGTCTCTCTCCTATAAATGTAAGCCTCCTCTGTCGACAGAAATCATCAGAAACATAAGGGGAAACTCTGCCCAATTCTTTACAGAATCAAAGAGAGAAAAGAGAAGAGTGACCGCAAGGCAGTCCGTGTGAAGGCAAGATGATTCCGGTGGGTTCTAAGCCGTGGGCAAAGAAGACTTGATCGGAAATGGATACTAGAGGAAAGGAGAAGGCTGCAGAGAAGAGTGTGGGGGCTTCCGAACACACACCTAAGGTACAGGATGCAAACCAAGTGCAAACCGCATGGATCAGGCCGTTTGATCCATGTGTGGATGGTTGCATCTATTACTCTTTTCCTGTCAATATATACCTTCTCTATCATATTCTGAAGTAATCTATGGGTTTAAACTCATGGACACGCCACCAAGGCTTGGTTAGATCAGAGTAATCTCTCCATGGCCTTGGTTGGGCATGTAAGGTCCGATCTCATAGTTCCTAAGGGAGTTATTGGGATTTGGCGATTGATATCTCTTAGTGGGGATTTATAATGAATTATCAAAGTGATAGAATGGATTTATAACATTGATTTCAAGATGGTCCCATGAGGCCGGTTTGGCTGTTCTTGGCCAAGCTCAATATGATTGAGGCCGGTTCTGGGAATTCCAATTGGACCATTCTCTTAATCATGATTTATCATGATTTATCATGAATTTTAATTAGTTTTTAGACAAGTATCAGAAAGGGTCACTTTTGGCCAGATTAGGCTAAGTGTCCAAACCATGCTTAGGTTGTGATTGCTAGGGTATCGGATTGTGATTCTTATGCATATGTGTTGTGGGTTTTGATTTCAGGTCCTGACAGGGATCGTGGTAAGGCTAAGGAGCCATGAAGACCTTGGGCGTGTGGGATGTGTGATGTAGTGTGTATTGGATACATTGGATTTATGTTAGCCTATTGTGCAACTGATTGATTTGAATACTTTATATGGATCACATTTGACATATATATATAATATGATGTTTGCCTTAAGCTTCCGCATTGTTTTTATTATTGCATGAACCTCAATTGCTTGAAAAATGACTAAGTAAAGATTGGACCTTAACCGGCTGAATTGCACTTAGAATGTTAGGTAAGGCCGCGGACTGGTTGGATCAAGAGATCCAGGTTTGGGTCTTACACAGTGGTTGGTTCTTGAAAGCGGTCACGGCAGCGGCTGATTACGGCAACGGGAGGAGACGACTTTCTCGGCTTCAATATCGTTTTCCTCTCTCGACGAGACTCTCCGTTCATAGTGCTTGATCTTTGGTTTTCTTCTTGGTTTCTCTCGGGTTGCGATTTTGTCGGTGAGGGTTTGTGTCGGTCTTTCTCAGTCTCCGTCTTCATCTAGCTTCAAGGTGGCCTTGGCGGTATCTCATTTTTCGGCGAGTGTGTGCTTGAGGTGGTGACTCCTATTCAAGATGTACTAGGGTTTGCGAGTGATTTCGGTGTTGATGTTTTTTAGGTTATACATGTTTGGGCTGGTTAGGTTTGGGTCTTTATATTTATTTTATGTTATGTTATGTTTTGTATTTTTATTTCTGCACACCCTTATGTAACAAAAAAACCAAAAATATTTTAATCTGAAAGACTTTTTAAGAAAAATTATATATATATTAAAGTGAAATACCTTAGGATAGCACTAAATTTTTTTTGTCAGAAATATAGATTTCAAATATTAAAATGATCGAAATGTTTTATTAAAGAGGGGTCATCGGGAGATTGATTCATGAAGAGTTTATGGATTTGAAAAGTTGATAGATTTTAAAAGAATAGGAAAGTTTTCATGGACCTAAATAAACATGTGCATCCATATTTATGGAATCCACACAAGTTTTACTGATTATCATGGACTTTTTATAGTTTTATATTAAATTTTCTTAATGTTTATGTAGAGTGATTATACAAATATATTCTATTACAAAAATTTCATATAATTAGTATGTGAATAAAGTGTTGGAAGGGATATGTAAACGTTAACGGTGACATATTATATGATATGAAAAATCTGGGTTATCTCATTTTGCTTTGTATAATGATGTCATCGTTCAATCTCTCCTTTATATAGCTATCATTTTCTTTATTTTTATTGGAATAATAAATTTACTAGGATAAGATCCGCGCCTTGTGGGAGATGAAATTGTTATTTTTATTATATTTTGGAGAATAAAATAATAGTTCGGTTTCATTTGGATTAGGGGTGTTAAATCCGGATATCGGGTTGGTTTCGGTTGGTTCGGTTTTTTCGATATTTTGATTAGTAAAATATAACTACTAATCTAAATTCGATATTTTGGTTTACATACCGTCGGTTTTCAGTTTATTCGGTTTTATACCAAAAACATAATTATTTACTTTGAGATCATATTATATACTATACGAATTTTATAGTTATGTTGTCAAAAAGTCATTTATAAAAAATATTATATATTTAAATAAAAGAATAAAAACAGAAAATGCTTTCTATCATCTAATAAAATAATCAAATCTAGAATTAATATCAAATCTCTAAATTTTGAAAATAAAAATAAAAAACAAAACAAAGCATGAAATAAAAGTTTTCTATTCTTCCATATTTAGTGTTCATCAAATTAATATGTCTTCGATTGAACACAACTCTATTTTTTTAAAGATAAAAAAGTTGTAAAGAATTCCAACTAATTGTTGTCCATCAAATTTATAATATTTACTTCAATTTAGTTATTGTTAAAATAAAGCAAAAAGATCAAAAAGGGAAGACTAAAAAAATAAGAAACCACACTTGCAGTAAATTGTTACTTAATTATAATTCAAGTCATTCAAGTCATTTATAAATTATAATTATAGTTCAACTCATATAACAAATAGATATTCATGCGTCATTATAAATATATACATGTTTACATGTTTAAATTTAATCGGTTATAAATCAAACCATTTCCAAATCCTACGATTTTTATAAAATCACATCCATTTAGTTACGATGGTATATACAAAAATAACATATTATCTATTTCTGTTTGGTTCGGTACTCTTTGATTTTAGCATATTGAACAGCCCTAATTTGGATATTAGTTGGTTTTGATTGTTTTTATCGTCTTATTATCCTATTGTAGAATTAGATTTTAAATTCATATTTTTTAGAACCTTACATGTGAATTTTATATTAAAAACAAAACATAAAATACATAGTTTGAACACATATATATAGAGTGTGAAAACATTTATGAGAGTGTGAATGCTCATTCTCAAATCATTGTGAGAATGCCACATATCCATTATAGTGTGAACACATTTCTTAGAATGATTTTCCTTTAATATATATAGGGGATATGTTGGGTTGAACATTTGTAATTGTAATTGTGGACCGAAATCTATTTTGAATTTATGATGAGCCTCATCGATTTGGGCTTAAATTTTTTATCACCCTCTTTATATATATATATATATATATATATATATATATATATATATATATATAAATTGTAATGTGGTCAATAAGTCACTTTTATTACAAAAACCTGTTTTACATTTTTTTAAATACTTAACTTTCACATCATTGAGAACCATTTTAATGATTTTAGAACCATCATCTTATTATTTTCAAAATTGAATTACTTTGACTTTAGTCTTCCACATAGTTTTGAAAGGTTTCAACTGAACGACTAAAATTGATACAGCCAATTTTGTTGCTTTAAATCGTTAGTGTATATATATATATATATTTATATTATTTAATTTGAATATTTATTAAATAAAAATTCATATTAATACAATTTTATGATTATTTGTATCTTATTATAACAAAACAAATTAAGTTATTGATCACAAATTTTTCAAAGTGAGATCTTCAAATTTCTAATAATTTATAAATATTTTTAAAAATTCAAAATATAACATATAATAAAAAATTTAAATTTTTTTATTATATAGTTAATGTGATTGTTTAATATCTTTTAATAATATAAAATAATAAAAGAACTAAGATACAAAATTGTTATCAAATATTAATTATTCATAATAATTACTTTTCATATATACGTTAATCATATTAGGTAATTTCATAACTTTTATTTAAGGAAAGTGCGAGATTATTTTTTGTACATTATTTATCAATTCGATAGTTAGTTTAATAAAAAGTGTAATATAAGTTAAGATGGACCAAAAAACTTTTCTAAGAATAGTATATTTTATATATTATATTTTATATAGTTATTTTTTAAATGAAACTTCATAATCATACGGTTCAATGATCATTCATATCGTTTTATAAGAAAATATTTAAATCATTGATAACAAAAAATTTAATGAGAAAAAATTAATAAGTTTATAATTTATAAATGTTCTTGACCCGCGCTTCGAAAGCGCGGGTTTTTGGATTGTAAATAAATTTTGTTAGTTGGTATTTTGAAATTGTTGTACATTATTATGATACAAAGTCATATTATATCCAATTAGAGAATTTATTTGAAATTATATAATTTATGAATTAGTTTATCTATGATTTTGTATGTACATCTTACGTAACTCTCTCTTATGCATGGATATTTTACCTCACCCGTAAAATAAAATTGAAATCAACTTGGAAATATAGGGACAGTTTGGGTTCGGGTCCAGGGCAAAAAACATATTCGTTTTTCTGGATCTGCATGTTTCTTTTCGAGTCAATATCCTACGTGAGACATGACCGGATATCCAAGTATCTGAAACATTTTTGTGTATGCTAGATATATTTAAGTATTTTAGATATTGTTTTTGGTATTAGAATAATTTATAAGTTTAAATTAGGGCTTCGATTTTAGTTAAGGGCCTCAAGTAAAATTTGAATTATAAACCCCTATATTGGGTATTTAGAAACAATTTTCATATTTTCGGTTTCCTCGGATCAGATTTCAAGTATGATTTTAGGTCGTTTTCGGTAGTTCGATATTTTTTGGGTATTTGTTTCGGGTTTCGGGTCTTTTTCCGTGTTTCAGTATTTTCTTTTTGGTTTTTAGGTATTTCAAGTCTTTTTCGGGTCCTAAATATCCAAACAAAATCTGGATCCTCTATGTATCCAAAAATTACAGGTATTTTGAAGGTATTTGAATTATGGACCCAAATCAACATGGAACGAAATGAACCAACCCAAACCTAAACCAAAAAGAATATAAATACTCGAAATGAACCAACCCGAAATGATTTTTTGTAATTAAAATTTTAGTCTTTTTAATAGTATAAACTATGCAAATACCCAAAAGAGCTTTAAAAGCGCAGATTCCAAGTTTAAAATAATATTTAAAAAATAAATTTCTATATCAGATAGTATAGGTTTGAGCACATTTACCCGGAATCGCGAATCAAACTGAAAAAAATGAAACCAAAATTAAACTGAATTTTATAAATTGCCTAACATATCATACATCTCTGAAACCTAAAAATTGAAATCAAACCGAAAACCAATTGGGTAGCTTAATTTCAAAATACAAATTATAAACTCCGGGTATTATCTTAAGCTTATATATTGTAAGATTTTCCTTTTTCAAATATATTTTTTCCTTTGAAAATATCATTAATGTTAATGATTTTCTTGTTTTATAAACGTTTAATAAATGGTACATAGTTTAGATTTAGAGTTATGGTTTTAGGGATTATCGTTAATATTTGAATTGAATTGAATAACATGTTGTTAATATAAATTAAACTTGTTATTCAGTAACATTAAAAAGTTTGTTATGAGCACAGTCTATATATTATAAATTTATAGCATAAATTTGTGTTTAAATATTACTTTAAGCTATGACAAAAAGATGAAGCTCAACGTTTTATGAAACAACAATACTCTAAACGTATACTGTAAAGGTAAAACGAATGTTAGAGTTGACAAAAAGATGACGGTTAGATAATATCATTATACTTATCATGAGTCTTTCTTCGAAACTTATAAAAGCAATGTATAAAAGTATTGCACTATGATCTCTTATTAATATTCTTAACAAAGAAGAAATATGTAAGAGCAATATTTGTGGCCCAACATGTTAAAATCGTAAAATAGTGGTAGAGCAAAATATGATATAGTCGGGTTCTATTATTTCAAGTAGAATAATTTTATATGGTATATAGTTTTTTTATATATATATATATTATATATATATATATATATATATATATACCATGTGTATTAAATGATACTTTTTACTCATATATATTATTAAAATCATGTGTATCTTTTCATAATAAAAGTGTTAAACCATTGATCATTAATTTTTAACATAACAATTTTAATAGTTTTAGTCATTTATTGTCATTTTTTAAAATTCAAAATATAACATATACGAAAAAATCTAAATTTTAATTTTATAGCTAATTCGATTGTTTAATTTATTTTAATAATATAAAATTAAACAAAAAATGATGGAGGAAATATAAATTGTTATCAAATCTTTATTATTAGAAAAATTAATTGTCATATATATATATTAGTCATTTATGGTAATTCCGTAGGTTTTATTTAAGAAAAGAAAATAAAATAGTAATTATATCTTGCGGAACAATCATAAATGCTTCTATCATAAATATCATATTATATCATCATATCATATAGTTTAACCAACGAATGTATCTAGCAACATATAAAAATTGAATGTGGACCTACTTATTTTTCAATTAAATGTAATTGACTACCTATTGAGTGACACCTAAGCATTGGGATCTTTTTTAATTATTACAAAATTGAGGTTACAATTTTTCAAATGTTTTTCTTTTAATATATAGGGGATGTTTTTTTGTTTTGTTATCCAAACTTTGAAAATATTGTCTATAACTCTAGTATTTTGAAAGTAATGAATGATGAGTTAAAATGTGATGAATCAATGTTTCAATAACACAATAATTTAATAAAATTGCAAAATCTAGAAATACTCAACTTTTTTGAATAACAAAAGATTCTACAATGAATTACAAAATCATTAAACCAATAACTAAAGATTTAAAGAGAATCATAAAATCGTCATACCACTAACAAAAAAAATAATTAAAACTGTACGAATCACTAAACGGACAACAATAAAATCTATAAATTCTTCAAATTCTTAAAAGTTACACTCCCACTGATCCCCTAAAGAGGTAAATATACATATATACCCGTAGAGTTAACTAATCAAAACCTTAGGGTTTAGAGTTAAGGGGTAGGATTTTGTGATTAAGGTTTAAAATTTATAAAATAAAAATAGATACTAAAATTTTGAAATTAAAAATTTAAAAAATAGTTTCAAAAAGTATTTTTGAATTATAAAAAATGGAAAAAAAATTAAAAGTTCGATTTTCCAGAAAAAAATTATAAAAAAATTTGAATCTGAAAACATATAATCTGAAATATAAAAAAGTTTATTTATTTTTTATTTAATTATTTATACATATATCTAGGGTATTAAAGTCATTGTACCTACTAAATAAAATATTTTGGTTATTTTCTTTTTGTTTTCTCTACAAAAACTAATGGTTTATCTAAGAGAATTGCCCTATATTAAAACAAATCAAACAATACCTACTTTAGTTTAGGGAAATTTGATCACATATACATTGTAGGATTTAAATGAAACATATGTACATAGCAAAGCATAGGCTATGATATTTGTGAAATATTTGCTATATTGCCTTTGAATGGGGTTTTTTTTTTTTTTATAAGTATGGTTTCCCCTTTAATTTTTAATTGGTTTCAATTTCTGTAAAAACAATTGTACAATTTTGTTGTTTATATGATAAAAACAAGTCTTTTTTCTACACATAATATGTTTTAAAAATTTCAAAACAAACATATATTTTATAAATTTTATATAATATTTCATAATCGCAATTTTGAATCCATACTATTTTAAATTACAGTATAGTATGATAAAAAAAAATTCTCTTCTTTTGTAATTTATATATCCTTCTCTGCCTCTTGATTCTTCTTACTTGCTACTTGATCAGTTACACTGTTTTGTTCTCCAACACTGTCGCCACTCATCATCTCTCTCTCTAAGAAAATTTTAGAGAATTTCATATATACAAAGTTTGTGGGAGTGTCGAGTATTCCATACCATAATATGTATAGTATAGTCACGAAATGGATAAAGATTTGGGTTTAGGGTTTAGGGTTTAGGATTAGGGTTTGGGTTTAAAGTATATGGTTTGGGTTTAGAGTTTGGGTTTATGGTATATGGTTTGGGTTTAGGGTTCAGAGTTTGGGTTTATGGTTTATGATTTATGGTTTGGGTTTAGGGTATATGATTTGGGTTTAGGGTTTGGGTTTAGGGTTTAGGATTTGGGTTTAGGGTATATGGTTTGGGTTTAGGGTTTAGTATTTGGATATATGGTTTGGGTTTAGGGTTTAGGTTTAGGGTATATGGTTTGGGTTTAAGGTTTAGTGTATATGGTTTGAGTTTCGGTTTTGGGTTTAAGGTATATAGTTTAGGTTTAAGGTATAGTGTACTCTCAACAAACCTTTCATCTTTTTCAACCTTTTTATTTTCTTCATTCTCTTAGTAATGGTTGGTATTATAAAATAATTGTTTTGTACTATATATTAGATAAATATAGTATAATATGATATCTAGTATTGTGTTAATTATCTTTTACTCGCGGGGAAAGAGAGCGTTGTCTACTTTTATATCAAATTAACACAGCTTTTCATGCATGGCTATATTATTCGTATATGGTGCTGCTATGAATATTAACCAAATTGACCCTTTAGTTTAAGGCTAATGTATCTCTAAGTACAAAGTAAATATCTTTTTTCCTCACCACCGAAACAGAAGCTCCTCGATTAGGCGCTCTTCGTTGCCGAGCAAACTCAGAATCTTCCAAATCCAGGTGAAAGTTTCGATTTTGTAGTATGAGTCGGTATCCAATTTAAGTGAAGGAATCGTTTTTCATATGCCTAACGGTGATAGTTCAGTGATGAGGACTCGTGGGGCCTCGCCTAACCATTTAAACGACAGATCCAGCTCCGATGAGAGTCGCTCGTTTTTTAATTGCCTGGAGAAGGGGACAAGAAATAGTTTTGTTTCGTCTACAAGTTTGGATGATTTGTTGTCTGAGTGTACTTATAAAGGTGGGAAGAGGAAGACATGGAATGGGTTTGGATGTAATCTTGTTACTTCAGGGAACACTGTAAAGGAACAACCTTTTGATGATGATAATAGTGAATCTCTGACTCAAGTAAGAAGAGTTTCTCCGTACTTCCAGGGAGCAACTGTTTCAGAACAGCACAAACAAGGGTGTAATTCTGATAGTGTTTCTTCTAAAACTCAAAGTGGAATAAGCTGTACTAGGAAAGCTAAAGTCCAAAGAGTTTCTCCATACTTCCAGGGAGCAACTAGTTCACCGTGTGATTCTGACAACTTTGCTTCTCAAAGTGGAAGAAAACCTAGGAAAAGATGCAGCAAAGCTCTACCTAATGTCCGAAAAGTTTCTCCATATTTCCAGGGATCAACTGTTTCAGAACAGCCAAGAGATTTGCGTCAACATTTTAAGGTCGCGAAAGTTTCAAGATATTTCCATGGCCTGTCTGCGGATGGAATCCAAGTAAATGAATCACAAAAGGAGATATCAAGAAGGGTGAGGAAAACTCCTCTTGTGAGCCCTTCACTCTCTAAGCGTCAGAAGACTGATGAGGCATACCTGCGGAAAACGCCTGATAACACATGGGTGCCTCCACGTTCTCCATGTAATCTACTTCAAGAAGATCACTGGCATGATCCATGGCGGGTGTTGGTCATATGTATGCTTCTCAACAAAACTTCTGGTGCCCAGGTTCTGTATCTTTACTGAACTTATATAATTTTAGTTCTTTTTAGGAGCATTTCAAAATAAGTTGGTTAAGTTTTTCCATTTACTTGTTGCATACCTTCTCGATCAGTTTGACAGCAACTAGTACTTGTAATCATTCTGAGAGAACCCAAAATTTGCTAGAGAGTAGGAAGTGAGACCTATGTTGGCTTGAATCTTTCAGTTTGACTGTCTCAGAAGAAGTAGATGTAATGCAAGTCTTTTGTTTAATGAGTAATTGATTCAGACATGACTGGAACTGCTTGCTCTTGTTGAGTGCAGTAAGAAGAAAAGGCGTACTTGTTGGTCATTTGATTTTTCTAAACGTTATTGCAGGCGCGAAGGGTGATATCAGACCTGTTTGCGCTGTGTCCTAATGCAATGACTGCTACATAAGTCGAAGAGAAAGAGATAGAGACTCTGATAACACCTCTTGGACTACAGAAGAAGAGAGCCAAAATGATACAACGGCTTTCTCTCGAGTATCTTCAAGAGAGCTGGACACATGTCACTCAACTGCATGGAGTTGGAAAGTAAGTCATTGAATACTCAAAAAATCTGAAGAGTTTATTTCTGTTTAAGAGTTTTTGCTCATGATGCTTATAAGGGAATTATTCATAGGTATGCAGCGGATGCATATGCCATATTCTGTAATGGGAAGTGGGATTGTGTGAAACCTGATGATCATATGCTAAACTATTACTGGGAATTCCTCAGAATTCGGTATAAGTTATGAGTGGGAAGATACATGTATGTATTGTGCTAATAATATTTTTGTGACTTAAGTGATGACAGTATGTTTCAATTGCTTTTTGAATTTACTTTAGATGTGAATCTTCAAATTCAAATTGATTTAGTTTTCCAAACATACATCGGAAAATAAATCATAGCGTATAACAAAGTGTAAACCGTAGTGTATATATAGTAACATACATAAAAGTGCAAACCATAGTGTACAACCGAGAGTACATCACAGCGTGTATTGGAGTATGGTGTATAGATTCCGGTGTACACGTTTTAAGTGTACGCTCTCCGTTATACGCTACAGTGTACGATCTGATGTAATTTATGATTTTGTTTGATTTAACTCTGTTAAATTAAAGTAATAACTCGCAAACTGAACCAACTTTTTGTTTTCCCCATCTGGTTTTAGATTAATGAAACTTGTAGAACATACAAGAGATTCTAACACCTACAACAAAGAGACATAAACCCAAACAAACGGATGGCTTAAACCCAAACAAATGGGTGACTTAAACCCAAACAATTGGTGAAACTTTAAGAAACTACAAGACTCTAGACTCGTATCCAAAGCTAAAGACAATCCTTGACAATAGATAGCAATATTGATCCTTTTACGCTTTGAACAGCTAGAACTCTTGACGAGAGAGGAAGTGATGCAGTGGCTATACCATTGAAACAAGACTAAACTTACCTGAACCTCTAGTTCACGGTACCGAGCCAGAACCAATAAGAACAACATCAGAAACCAACCAGAGAAGAACACCAACTGAGGCAAGCTCCCTCCTCAAACGAACATTCATAGAAAAGCCTAAGGCCCTCAACCTCATAATAATGCTCCAACGCACTGAAGCCACCGAGGAACATGAGAGCAAAAGACACACCGGAAATACACTAATTCAAAGGCTGCGAGAATGACTCTTTCCTAGAGCGGGACAAGCAACCTGAAACTTCTCAGAGATGTTAGACTTGTTCTGCTCACCACACACCACCACGCCACCATCACACACATCTTCCACCGATGCTAGAACAAAGGAAAAGATAAACACTAAAATCTAAACAAAGACGGCTCGGTTTCAGCCTTTCTAGCACCACTGAAACGAATAGAGATCTCAAAACATGGATTGGGTTGATGGAATTGGTCACAGGACAACAAGTAGATCTGTTAGCTTTGACCGGAGATCTCACCGGCAGACCTCTTCCACCCAACCAAACAACCACCCAGAAGATAGTTTTATCAAACACGAGAAGATCAACATCAAAAGAGAGCTAAATTAAGGACGGGTAAAGACCGAAGCTGTGGCTGTGTAAGTCCACGCACGCCGGTCTTCACCAAATCAGAAGAGAGAGTACTGAGTTTAAGAGAGAAGATGGAGCTTTCTCTCTCTAGCGGCTAGGGCGAACTCTCATTCACATTATTATGACCACCTATAACTGAACCAACTTTAAATTGCCAAATTTTCCAATCAATAGAAATATATTTTAAATTACTTTATATATAAATAAATCTTTTGATCTTAGTACAATTAACTTACATTATATAATTTATACTACAATCTTATAGGTCAAAATTTAAACTAATATATTAATTTTTTATGTCTTCGACCTGCGATATTATATTTTAATATTTTAAAACTAAAAATGTTGAATTTTGGTCAATAATTTTTCATAAAAAATATTTTATTTATTAATACTTTTAAATTCTTAAATAGTATTTATATAGTATTTAGTTAGATTTTTTACATCTTTTACAAAACAATATTGGTTTTAAATTACATTATCGTTAGAACATGTATATATAGTTTAACTGGTTTGTATATCAAGATTTCATCCATAAAAATTATTAAAATAAAAAAATGAACTCATGTGACAAATAAACCCACACTTGTAACTAAAGTATAAAACACAAAAGTTATTAAGAAAACATAACTTTATATATGTAAATTCTATTAATTTAATAAAAAGGTAAGAAATATAAAAAAATCATAAATTTAGGGATATACTTTTTGTCATCTTAGGAATATACTTTTATTCATAATATTCTTTGGATTGTTTCATAATTCATTGTTTCATAACCTTATCGATGGTTTTTTAATTTTATAAACATTTAGAAAAAATATTTTATAAAATTATTAAATCTTTTTGATAATTTTAAATAATTTACAAACCGGTTAACCTTTATAAACATTTTATAAACTCATATAAATGATGAGAAATTCTTCCTTGCAAATGGTTTTATAAATCTTTATAATATTTTTATAGATCTTTATATATTGATTTGTAAAATAGTATTAGTGATATTATAGTTATTATTGATGATTTGACACATTAAAAATTATTACCAAATATGTATATAATTATAAACTATTATATATCTTTTATAAACCATTATAAATGAATCAATATAACTGACTTTAATTTTTTTTACAAAATATATATTAATCATCACAGATGATTTTAAACTAAATTAAATAATTTATAAACTCGTTATATGATGCATTAATAGTTATTATAATATTTTTTATTAAATTTATATGTTCTATATATGTATATTATGACTTATATAGGAAAATAAATTTTTACAACTGTTTATAATATAAAATAAAGCTAGTATACTACTTTTTAAAAACATACTTCATATAATTTATAAATAGACCATTAGTGAAAAATAAAAGAAATGATGAAATAGTATGTAGAATTTCCATAATTGCTATCATTATAAATACTATAAATAATTATGCATAAGAATATATAAATAGTTCGGCAACTAATATTAACTAGGTGGCTGCCCGCATATTTGCGGGTACAGATTTTCATATAATAAAATATTTTGTGTTTTTGACATGCGATAATATATTTTAATATTTTAAAACCAAAAGTAATTTTTGGTAACTAATTTTAAATATATCTTATTTATTAATATTTTAAATACGATTTATGTAGTGATTTTTTTTTTCATCTTTTACAAATCAATATTACATTAAATTATTTTATAACATTATCTTTAGAACATATATATAGTTTAATTGGTTTGTAGATCAAATTTTCGTCCATAAAAATTATTAAATCCAAAACATCAACTAATGTGACAAATAGACCCACACTTGCAACTAAAGTATAAACACACAAAACAATTATTAAGAAGAAACAAAACAATGTATATGTGAATTCTGTTGATTTAATAAAAAGTTAAGAATATAAAAAACTTCATAAATTTAGGAATATACTTTTATTCATAATATTATTTGGATTTTTTTTGATTGATGCAATTTTCTGGTTACTTTCTTTTAGATAAAATCAAAACAATTTTTTTGTTTTTGAGATTTTGAAATCTTTTTTTGAAAATGATGAACTTGTAAGAAAATAATATTTTGCGATTGATTATGATTTGATAACATTTAAAACCTCTTAGAAAGGAAACTATACAATTATAAATAATACATAAAATATTTACAAATTTTAAATTTTATGAATTATTTCTCAGAAGTTTTAGAATCCTTATAAATAGTTTCAAAAATCTTTATAAATAGTTTCATAAATCCTAATAAATGGTTTTATAACTCAAGAAAATAATTTGTTATCAATGATCAATAATTTAAAATCTTAACTTTAAATAATATTATAAATATTTTATAAATATTTTGTAAACTCTTATAAATAATTTTATAAAGATTTTAAAAACTTCTGCGATGATTTAAAACCTATTAACCATCATAAACATTTTGTAAACTCCTATAAATAATGTGAAATTCTTTTTTAGAAATGGTTTTATAAATATTATAACATTTTGTATAGATATTTATATATTGATTTGTAAGCTCTTATTAATGATATAATCATCATTATTGATGATTTAAAACCTAAAAATGATGACCAAATATTTATATAATTATATACTATTATATATCTGGTATAAATCATTACTAACAAATCAATATAAATGACTTTAAGTTTTTTTTTAAATATATATATTAATCATCACAGATGATTTTAAACTAGTTTAAATAATTAATAAACTTGTTATATGATGCATCAATAGTTATTATAATATTTTTAATTAAAATTATATGTTTTATATATGTATATTATGACTTATATAGAAAAACAAAGTTTTTACAATTGTTTATAATAGAAAAATAAAGCTAGTATATTAGTTTCACTAACAACTTTTAACAACATACTTCATATTATTTATAAATAGACTATTAATGAAAAATGGAATGATTATGTATTATATAGAAAATCCATATTTGATACTATAAATGATTATGCATAAAAATAGTTAAATAGTTTGGCAACTAACATTAATTGATTCTATGATTTCCTTTTTTAGATTTGATTAAAATAAATAAAAATTAAAAATCATCGACCAATGAAATTATAAAGATTTTTTTCATGCTGCATGTATGAGTGACACGTCAGCAGAAGCTGCATGTATGAGTGACACATCAGCAGAAATCAATAAAGTGACTTCTCATTTAATCTATAGGAAATTGGTTCTATGATTTCTTTTTTGATTTGATTAAAATAAATGAAAAAAATAAAAATCATTTATAACAGAAAATAAAGTTAGTATATTATTTTTATTAACTAATTTTTAACAACATATTTCATATAATTTATAAATATTTATTAGTAAAAAATAAAAGAAATGATGAAATAGAATATAGAATTTACATAATTAGTACCATTATAAATATTATAAATAATTATGCGTAACTATATATAAATAGTTTGGCAACTAACATTAATTGGTTCTATGATTTTCTTTTTTAATTTTTTTTAAAATAAATGAAAAATAAAATCATTGACCAATGAAATTAGAAAAAAAAATTATCAAACTGTTTGTATGAGTGAAACGTCAGCAGAAGTCACTAAATTGACTTTTCAATTAATATATGTGAGGATAAACAGAAAATGAAACTAGGAAATGAACTAATGCAAAAATGACATGGGGCAATGAATGCAAACAACGAGACTACTTCTTTTGATTATTTTTGTGGATCAAACAACTCAACTTCTTCTTCTATGCAGAAATTTAAACTTGAAGCAAATAATAATTTTTATGGATTTTTTTGAATTTATAAAATGAAAACTAAGCAAGAATAAAAAGATAGAGATGATATAAATGATTGATATAACCTGGGTCAGAAGCCTTTCGTCTCTGATACCAAATGATACAGCCCCGGAAGCTAGGATGGTGAGATGGTCGATTGAATGGCGATGGTAGAGATGGGGGTGGTTGATGAAAGAGTTTCTATCCTTTTAATCCAAGCTAAACTGAAAACAAAGGAAGAAGAATGAGATAATGACTGAAGCAAATAATAACAGAAAGATTAAAATAAAGAGATAAGATAGAATGGGGATGGATTGATGGATAGATGTTTGATGGTTGATGATGGAGATGGTGTAGATAGTTGATTGACTCTCTCAAATGGTGGGTTTGATTGAATCTTTCAATCTGGAATAACACTGGTTGATGGATCACACAACAACCTATGCTAAATGAATCAATAGAACACAAGAATCACTCAATGTATTCTAAAGACAGATTTTTATTCAAAGACTCTCTTTGATAAAAACAAGTAAACTTATTTATTTTTTAAGGATCGAAAGGTGATTCTTACCATGCACGACCAAGAGCTTATATAGGCTCTGGAGACAATTATTACAAAGCTAAAAATCAGAAAGAAATCAAAGGAGATAAAAACTAGCCTTTAGAATAGAATAAATAGATTTTTGGCTTAAAAAGGGGAATTTGATGAACTCCTTGAATCTGGAAATTTTGGGCAGGAAGGCATGGTGTCTTGGGACGTCTAGGTTCCTTGAAAGTGTCTTCAGAAGGCTTTGGTCTTGGAAGAATATCCGTTGGTGATTTATTCTCCAAGTTGGGAGTGGTATCTAAAAAGGAAACTTGGTGTAAATGAAGATCCTCTTGTTCACATGCTGGCTGGTGTATGGTGGAAAGGTGGAATGCTCTTCTGGATGGTTGGATGTGTACTCTGGATGTATTTGATAACGTAAAAACTTTCCTGGTCGCCATAACTTGGTTTGGGTTTGTTTGAACCGAAAGATTGTCCAATCTTTCCATGAATTGCTCGGTTTAGCCAGTTTTGGAAAATTGATTGCATCTTGAGATTTCCTTGGCCATTTCTCCGGTTCTTGGGCTTTTTGGCTTTCCAAGAGATCTATCTTGAAGTCCATCGTTTGATTTTGGTCGTAAAGCTTTTTTATTGGGCTTGAAACAGCTTCTAAACTCGGATACTCGCAGATGAATGGTCTGGAGAATCTCTTGTTTGTAAAATTCATATCTTTCTGGTCCGAGTAACTTTGAAGATGATTACAATTTTTATGACTCCTTGTGGAGTGTAGAACGCATGAAAATTTTGTTTCATAGAAAAATTCCTCTGGGTTGGTGAGATACGCTATTTTGACTGAACACATATCCTGTTTGGGCATTTGGTTAGCTGATTGGTGCAACTGGTTGGTGCAACTGGTTCAGCTACTGATTTGATGGCCGCATCATCAGGTCTCAAAACCCTAGCGCGGATTTCGCCGCTGCTTCTCCTCGTCGATGGATACACACCACAGTGATGAATCTCTTTGTTTTGTGTTTTGTACTTGATTGACTTACGCAAAGGATATACATATTTCTTGTAGTGGTGAGTTAGCAAATTCTCTTTTGCTTGGGTTGTTAGTGCAGTTCATAATGGATAATTGCACTTTGCTTAGTATAAGTTGTTTGTATATCTCTGAGGGTGCTCTCTCTATATATCACTTTGTTTATACTATTATATTATATCAGAATCATGTATAGTAGTCACGTAAATTAGTACATGAGACTCAACCTCGTAACTAGTTATTTTTTTGTGCGACTATACTATATTGTATGTAACATAGTGTCAGTTTAGTTTTGGAGTGTTTATATCATTTGCACGTGCTTTTTTTTTTGGTAAGCGACTGGGAGAAAAAACTCCCAGCTTTTATTCAAACACCAACTTCAACCTACAAACGAACTTGTCTTGGCCTTAACGGTCCATCAATATCATCTAACAAAACATCAACAACATCCAAAGGTGCAACATCTAACTTATGAAAACCAAACGGCAAAGAAAAAGCAAGGTTAGCTAAACCATCAGCTAAGCGGTTAGCTTCCCTATACACATGAACGAATCGGACTAACCAGTCCCTTGTCGAGAAGCCATGGCACAAACGTACCAGGAAAGACAGCGGATGAGTGTCTCCAATGCCTGTTGTAAGAAACTCCACCACCATTTTAGAATCAACCTCCACCTCCAGCCTACTAATACCTTTCTCCCAAGCAATCGCCAGTCCATAGTAAACACCCCATAATTCCGCTAGAGGTGCAGAGCATCTTCCTATATTGAGTGCAAACCCGCCACACCACTCCCCATCACCATTCCGCAACACTCCCCCTGCAGATGCCAATCCCGAGTTTCCATGTGATGCTCCATCTGTATTAAGCTTCATCCACCCTACCCTAGGTGGTTCCCATTTTATCATGATCTCAACCCGCCCACTAGTCTCTAAACTCGCAGTCTCCGTCTCCTTAGCTATCATCACTTCTTTAGCTAAATTTCTCAAGAACTTAACTCTGTCTCGCCATAGCCGGTTCTCACCAAACACATTCCCACATCTCCACTTCCACCCCCACCAAATAGCCAAGGCGAACATCGTAGCCCATGGAACTCCGCTCCCTACATCCTTCTCACATAGATTCCAATATAACCATTCATACAACGTCATTGAAAAGAAGGTCTGTCTCCTCGTCGCTGGCACGAATCTATCCCATATTCCTTTCATCGCCGGGCAGTCTCTCAGTACATGCAAGATTGTTTCTATCCCTCCTCTGCAGACCTGACAAACATTAGTTCCACTTAGATGTCTTTGAAACCTCTCTGCATTTGTCATTATGGCTTGATTTCCAACGAGCCACAAAAACATTCTTACTCTTTCATGCGCTATTACCCTCCACATAGTCTTATAAAAGCTCCCCATATCCGGTCTTGGAGTATCATCACGCGTGATCAAAGCGTAAGCGGATCTTACTGTGAACTGCCCATTAGACGTCTCTCCCCAGCCCAACCGGTCCTGTGCTCCAGTAAACGTATCCACCACCACCGTCGCGAGCTCTTGCCTTGTCTCATCCATAACAAAAGGCATGATTCTGGATAGATCCCAACTCTCACCGTCTACCCATAGCTCTCTAGCTGTTATGTTTTCATATCCCTCCGGAAGATCATTGATGACAAATGTCGATAGCGGTTGATTCGACAGCCACTTATCGGTCCAAAATTTTATTTGCCTCCCATTACCAATAACCCAGTTATGACCAACAACCACCACTTCTCTGATACCCAACACCACGCTCCTCCAAGTAGATGAGACCTTCTTCCCTGCAACCATCCAAGTTGAGTCATGGATATCGCCTACAACATACTTACTTCTTAGTACCCTAGCCCATAAACTTTCTCTATCATGAAGTAAACGCCATCCCACTTTCGCGATCAACGCCTTATTCATATCCCTCGATACTCGAATCCCAAGTCCTCCATCCTTCTTTGGTCTGCATATTTTGTCCCAGGAAACCAGGTGTTGGCCACTCCCCCACACGAAGCTTCTTGATAGACTATCTAGTTTCTCCAGCGTACCCACAGGCTTAGAAAGAGATTTCAATCACATTTGTGTGCAAATAGTCTCATCTGCTGAGTTTTGCTGAGTTTAGTTGTAGTATGCATGGCTATATTCATAATTTTTTCTCTTCTTACGAATATTGAACATCTTGTCCATGTTCAATTTAATAGTATTTTTCTCAAAAAAAAATTAAAAAAAAATAAGAAATAATAAAGAAACGAAGAAGACACGTAAAGCAGAGCATATATGTACGCAAAAATTTTCTAATGTTCTAATCCTAGTGTTCTTGTCTTAGAATAGATCGAACTAAAGAGAGAGAGAGAAAGAGAGAGAGTCGTATGACTTAGAGATGAATGAATTGTTATTATTCCATGAGTAATGAGTTCATTATATAAGATTACATAGCTTGGTGACAAAGTCTAATAACTTGGAGTAGGGAACAAGTAACTTGGAGTAGGGAACAAGTAAATCTAGAACATTCCATAATAGTCATCACACAATATTCATAACACTTCCCCTTGATGTCCATTATGCGTGTAAGATGCTATCTCGTTAAAAACCGAGATTGTAATGTCATAACCGTCTAGAGTTTGTAATGCGTTTGGAATACTGCCTCGTTAAAACCTTTCCATGGTAAACCCAAAAACCCAATGTGGTAAAAACGGGAAGCCATGGATAGGAAAAAGAGTACAGCCGCATTACTTCCCCTGAAGTGAACATCACTGAAGACTTCTCAGTGATCGCATACCAATCTGCTGCATGAGCTTCCTGAGCGTGCATGTTGGTAATGCCTTAGTGAAGAGGTCGGCTGAGTTCTCGCTGGATCTGACTTGGAGTACCTTGACCTCTCCTTCTTTCTGAAGATCGTGGGTGAAGAAGAACTTGGGGAGAACATGCTTAGTCTTGTCACCCTTGATGTAACCATCTTTGAGCTGAGCTATGCAGGCCGCATTGTCTTCGTAAAGAACGGTCGGCTCGTCTTTACCATCCGTGATTCCACATGCTGTCCGAATATGGTGTGTCATGAGTCTCAACCAGACACACTCTCTGCTTGCTTCATGGATCGCCAATATCTCCGAGTGATTGGATGATGTGGCTGATATAGTCTGCTTGACTGATCTCCATGAAATGACCGTGCCTCCATATGTGAAAACGTAGCCGGTTTGGGACTTAGCACTGTGTGGGTCGGATTGGTAACCTGCATCAGCAAAATGCTTTCATGATATTCATGGCCCATTCGGATCATATGGTTTATCTCTCTTAGATAAATTCGACCATGAATGTCTTTGTATGTCCATGATCTGTCCGGATCATGACATCATCCATAATCCATCCGGATTATGTTCTTGTCCACTATATATCTTATTCATATCCTTTGACCAAAACTCTTTATGAACTTTTAGTATATGTCCATGGTCTGTTCATGAAGTGGCTATTGTGTTATAGTTTGAACTTTGAAGCTTAATCAAAACTAAACCACTTTTTGGTCAATAGGACGTTCCTCTCACTTGCACTACAAAAAAAGTCTACATTGATAGCAGATTGTTATAGCTCGTTTTACTGAACTGCATTGTAGATGATTCAAAAATTTCCGTAATATAAAATAGCATTAGATAAGCGCTATGATACAGTGAAACTTAAAATAGCACTTAATTAATGCTATTTTAAAAATTAAGTGAGCGGGAAAATAAAATCAATGATTCCGCCAATATTTAGTACGAAAGTAAATTTAAGCGCCAAAGACATTATTTAAACCGCTTTAATAATGCTGTCAAAAACATATAATAGCATTTTTCTAACGTTAAGAAAAGCTATTTGAAACCCTAAACATGATTTTAAACCCTAAATTCTAAAAATAATATTTAAACACAAATCTTTAATCTTTTTAATCTTAAACTATAGTTTTCTAAATACAAATCTTTAATCTTTAATCATACACAAAATTATACCCGAAATGAAGTGGACAAGTTGAAACCCTAAACCTATTTTCAAACCCTAAACTCTAAATATAAACTTTGAAACTCTAATATTTTCATACTGTAATCTCAATTCTTAAATTTAAACTCAAAATTTAATATTCTCAATCTCAAATATAACTTCGAGAAAAAAAACTAAATCTTCGATCAAACTTTATACTCTAAACTCTAATTTCAAACATAAACTATACATCCACTAGAAATAAACTTTAGATCTAAATTTTGATTTTAAAAATTGAACCACAAATCTTAAATATAATATTTTAATCTGATAATATTCAAATTTTAACCCAAAATTTCAAACCTAAACCCTATACCTCACATCAAACTGCATTTCATATACACTTTCTTAATTTTCAAAACCCTTTGAATTTTTTAACTCAAAAATCCAAATCTAAACTATATATATTCTAAACTCTAAAACATTTATACTTTTATTATATAGCTTTAAATTTGTAAATCAAATCTTATTTCTCATGCTCTTAATCTTAAATATAACCCTATATCCTTTAAACTCTAAACCCCAAACCTTATATTCTAAACTCTTAAACTATTTAACTTTATCTTATACTTCCAATTATTTAACTTTTAAAATTTATAAACTAAGTCATATTTTTCAAACTCCAAACTTTAGAGTTAGATATATATCCTTTAACTAACATTGAACCCAAACTTTATATTAACACTTACTTAAACTTCAAACACCAATAATCTCTTAAACTCTAAACTAAAAATCTGTTTTTAAAATTAATCTTAAGCATCCAATGATATAGCAGCAAAAAGTAAACATAAAAGAAAAAAAATTCTATTGGCCAATACACTTTTCACATGGATCACCATTCCAGCCGTTAGATTGAGTTTCAATCAATGGACAATTTTTTTTTTGTTTTCTTTCTTCTTTCTCCTTCTCTCTTCAGATCTACGGATCTCTCATCTCTCCATCTTCTGTTCTTTTCTCTTTCAAAGTCCATCTCCTCCATATTTGTTCTCCTCTGTTCTTCATCATCTTCTCCATCTTCTACTCACCACTTTCTTCACCGCTCACCGTACTCTTTTCACCGCCTTGAGTTCGAGTCTGATTCAAGACATATGAGGCACGCTGGCCGTCCCACCACCGCCACTTGGTTTGAACTCTCTCTCTCTCTCTCTCTCTCTCTCTCTCTCTCTCTCTCTCTCTCTCTCTCTCTCTCTCTCTCTCTCTCTCTCTCTCTCTCTCTCTCTCTCTCTCTCTCTCTCTCTCCGTCCATATATCACTCTGTTTTGAACTGATTTTTTGTGTTCTACGGTTGGAGGAGGAAAGGCGAGGTGGAAGTGGTGGTGCGGCGGAAGACGGAGTTCCAGTAGATCTGGAAGAAGCTGGAGAAGAGGAGTCTTCATGGGGAAGACGACGTCCACATGGTGAATCCTCGGAAGCTGCGTCGAAGGAGGCGCACGGAAGCTGTAGCAGAGACGACGGTTGAGGAGGAATCAAAAGCGGCTGGAGTTTTCTTTTTTTTTAGGTTTAGTGCTTTTTTTTAGGGTTTTCCGGTTTAGTGTAAACCGAATTGGATAAACCGTTGTGGTTTACTTTATTTTTATTTTTTTCTGGTTTAGTTTTGTAAACCGAAATTTATTTATCATTAAATTTAATTTTTTTTTAATTATAAAAAAATGGGTTTAATTTTAATTATTTTAATTTAGTTTTTTTTTAAATTTTAGAATGACCTATCATGGCACGAAATATGAACCATCATTTAATTTAATAATAGCATTCAAATATTGCTATGTATCTCTATTTTTTGTAGCGTTACGAAAATGCTATCGTAGAAGGGGTACCTATGATTGCTGCCGCATACATAGCATTTGGTAAAATGCTATCAAACCCTTAACATAGCATAAAACCCGCGCTAACAATGTACATATTTCTTGTAGTGTTGGATGGTTTAGGTCGGATTTAAGACCTAGAGGAACTGGTCAGAACAAGCTGGACGGGGTGGATTGGTCGGGACCAATGATGATTAAGGTTGAACTAGGTCGGACATGATCCTAGTCGGTATGGTTCCCTTTGGTCGTGAATCTGATGGATTCTCAGACCATTTGATCAATCTATTCTTGGTACGTTGGATCATAGATCCCAACATTCATATACGGCTAATGATCTCTACTATAGATCATCGTAGTCTCTTCATAGTCTTTCCAAGAATCAATCATCTTAATCATCCTTTCTTTAAGTATAAACACAAGGAATATATTGACTACTATATGGACTGTTCTGAAACGTTCTTATAGAACTTTCTACTAAGCATCACTTAGTCTTATCATATCGTGTGTACATACACGCATGCAGCTGCATTTCAGTCCATGAACAACGCAGGAACGATGTTGTTCTATGAGAACTTCTTTCTCATTTCTCAAGGTATCTTATGTTACCTTTATATCTAGTGCTATCCAATGTCTACTACATCTTCCTTAGATGTCCAAATCTTTATTAATTTCGATATTGGGTAGTAGCATTCACCACCTAGGAATTTATTTCCTTGTTCCTTAGTCCCTGTGAGTATCCTTGTGTGATCAAGCCATTCCTTTTGAATGCTTTATGTAGCAACATATACGACCACTTTTCTGTACTTTCATGTTCTACAGCTCACGATTTTCTTTTCCTCACAAGACTCATCTGTTCACTGGTTAGATGGCGTCTATCTTATGTATTTGGCCAATACGCTCATCATATACATTCTTTACTATAACTCCACGTCCCATTCATTTCTCTATGATGAGTACTCTTACATGGGTTAGTGATCCTCGCATATCTCTTATGCTCAAGTGCTTTCTCTTTATCACTTATGAGTGTGTGTATGTGTCGACACCTTATATAATGTTCCATCGCGTTCTATCGCGTTCTAGACATGATACAATCGATTGAGATTTTATTATTATCAGGATCATTGAATACTTTGTAGTTTGCAAGGCTACATTGTATGATACCTGTACCTTAGGACCGGCCGGTCTTATCTCATTGTCTAGTATGGTTTCTCTTTCATGAACCCGGATCTATCATTATGAGCACCTTAACTTTTCTATCTGTGGTTCATTATATATGGAACATTCTGGTCTATCTTCTATAGACTTTTACAGCAACTTGATTATGTCTCTACTAGGACATTTATATAGTGGTGCTAAGCTGGTATGACTTAGTCATTCTTTCGGGTCTGTCTGGCTATCATTCTTTCTTTGTTTATGGACGTCCAGTACATATATATATATATATATATATATATATATATCTGGTCCGAGGATCTTTGCCAAGACTTGGATGGTTAAAACCATTCCACTTTCACTTTCTATTTACCAGCTTATAGCTTTCTCCATGATGTTGGATAGTCGGATTCATCTTGTATGTAATCAGTGTACCTCGGCCACAATATGATCACCTTTGTTTGGCTCATGGTCTCATTGAATTCGTGGGAGAAAGATCATGTTTTCTTATCCAACATATATTCCCTATTTTCATCTCATCCTTAGATGAGGTATTCCATCCTAGATGGCACATAGGTATGTGGTGGTTTATTCATAAAGTCTTAGGATGGTCTATATCTGGATTATGACTCTTTATCATCTTTAGACGGGAATATTTATGCTCACTTTATATGGCCTGATGTATCTTATCTTTCATACATGTATTCTTGTGGTGTACCCAAGCTTATAGACTTTTGAAGTCTCAACCTTATAGATTATGCCTTATACGGCCAAGCTATAATGCCTTATGGCCTTCGGCCAGGCTTATCATGTTCGGGTTTTATAGTATGGTCATGGACCACACGGAGTGTTTATTCTCCCCCTCATGAACATGCTATAAAATACGTTTGTTTGTCCTCACTTAAACGTAATGCTTGGACGGCCAGCATGGTTTTAGACCATGTTACACGAATTTGTGGTCTGGTCATGATCACGGGTTTTGTCCTCACTACCCTTATGATCAGATTATACTTTCGTATTGCTTGGAACAATGAAGCCTACTGAGTTTCCCTTGTGTACATGTTTCACAACGTGAGATCTTATGTGATAACTCTTTGTGCCTTAGTAATTTTAAACTTTGCATCAAGTTCGGACCAGGATGGCTAATCCGGTCATGCCATAAAGTGTATAAATTCGTTGGTGAACCTTACTGGTTACCTAGGCTTTTATGCCTTATCACACTGATCCTTAGCATAGTATTAGATCAGTAGGGAGAATGTAGTCTCGACCTCTCTTATATATATGCCTTTGGCGATTTTCATAAGCTAAAGGGACATTTCCTTTTGCTTTGCCCATTGGTTTATTATAGAAACCATTTTGATGTGGCTTGTAATGCCATTTCGACCTTTACTCCCTCCTCGGCCATGATTGGATCTACAACCACGGTTATTGTGGTATCCTTGTCCACGGCCAGTGGAGATTTTGGGTCTCTCTCAATGGGTCTTAGGTGATAAATTTCGTGCCTCTTAAGGCCGTGCCTTAGGCGTGGTGGTCTAGACATACTCTTCTCGAGTTTTCATTCTCATATGTCAATCAAAAATATTTTTCAAGCAAATCAATCAATGAAGATAAAATAAAAACTTTTATTAATGCTATAAAATTTTGAATGACAAAACACCAAATCATAAGTATGAAATCAGAATGTTTAAAGGCTTTAGACAATGGTCTAGCCGGCCACTCCATCTGTCACTTTGGACGTGGCTCCCATGGATTATTCATCATCACTATCTGCCTCATAGCCGCTCATATCATCTTTCATCTGATTCATCTGTTCATTTTGAGATAAGTATAAGAACAGATCGTTGTATGTGGTGAAACCTTTATCTCGATAGGTTAGTTGTAGGAATAGATCTTTTGGATCTGCTGTGGAGAAAACTTTTTCAAGTAATTCCTCCTCTGTCAACTTTTCACCACAAAACATCAGTGTATGAGCTACTTTGGATAGAGCATAATTGTATTTTTCCACGGACCCAAAGTCCCGGAAACTGAGGCTGATCCACTCATGCCTTGCCTTTGGTAATATCACCTTAGTGTATTTGGACTTTAACTCTGTCCAAAGGCATCGAGAACTTTGTATATCTTGGTACTGATTTCTCAGTTCCACATTGAGATGATGGCGCATTACTGTTAATGCCTTATATTTCTCATTCTCGGTTCCATGATCATCCTTGATGATACATTCACTAAGACCTTCTATCGTTAGTATAACCGAGATATTTATTGCCCATCTTAGATAGTTCTCTCCAGAGTATCTAGGGTATCATAGTCCATGGGTTGGAATCTCAACTTCTGAAATCATATCAAAATGATTTAAGTGTTAGTACATACAATTTCTGATGCCATTCGGCTATACAAGAAATAAAAGGCACTCGGCCAGTATGTAAACAATAAAGTCATATGGCTTGTGTGACCAATGCCATTCGGCTATTACACAATTAAGATCACACGGCCAGCAAACAAATAAGAGGGCCACACCGCCAGTTTGCATTCTCATTAGAAATTTACTTTCTCGTAACTCATCCATCTCTTAATCAACTTGTTTGATTTATAAATCCCTTGAAAATAGTGGGATGGACGAGTGCATGGTCTAGCCATACCATATGGTATGCTACATCGACCCATGCGGTTTAATGGTCTAGTAGTACCATTCAATACACTTCCTCGACCAAATAAAATGGATCATGATTTAGCTGCACTGTGGTGCGCATCATCCATCACCAGTGATTGTGGATCACCGTGGATCATCGAGAATCATCGTGGATCACCTTGGATCACTGATCATCGTAGATCATCGCGGATCATCGAGGATCATCATGGATCATAGATCAACGCGGATCATCGTGGATGATCACCGTGAATCACGGGTGAAAAATCTAGTTGCACCTGAGGGTGAACATCATCAACCATTGATTTTGTTTTATGGTCTAATTGTACTTAAGAGTACGTATCATCGACCTTTACTTCATATGGTCTAGTCATACCTATTGGTATGCATCATTGACCTAAAAGAAAAATCATGGTCTAGCTACACTATGGTGTGCATCATCGACCAAAAGTTGTGGAAAACATTAACCTTATGTTTTGTTTGGACATATAGCGTGTCATCCTTAAAGGGGTATCACTTGTTGTCCATACAAAACTAAAGTCATGTAATCACATGCTTTATATTTTAGGGTTTAGGGTTTCTTAAAATCGGACTTAAACTTTAAGGATTAGGGTTTAAAATTCAAATCTGATTTTAGAATTAGGTTAAACATTGACCTTAAATTTTGTTTGGACATATAGCGTGTCATCCTTAAAGGGGTATCACTTGTTGTCCATACAAAACTAAAGTCATGTAAAACTATTAAGGGTTTAGGGTTTTGATTTTAAAATAAAACAAGAACTAAAATCAACCAAATCAAATCGCAAAACCTTTTAAATCGGATTTAAGATGAAGAGAAGTTTGAAATACGAATTGCTTGAACCACAAGTAAAGATTAGGGTTCTTGAGATCTTACCTTTAACTTTGCCGATTCTTCTCCTTGGTTCTTTTCTTAGAAACTCTTGATGGTTGATCTTGGAGCTGGATCGTGCTGATAATGTGTTCTAATCCTAGTGTTCTTGTCTTAGAATAGATCGAACTAAAGAGAGAGAGAGAAAGAGAGAGAGTCGTATGACTTAGAGATGAAAGAATTGTTATTATTCCATGAGTAATGAGTTCCTTATATAAGATTACATAGCTTGGAGACAAAGTCTAATAACTTGGAGTAGGGAACAAGTAACTTGGAGTAGGGAACAAGTAAATCTAGAACATTCCATAATAAACATCACACAATATTCATAACATCTAAGCTTTTTATTGTGTCTTTTTCTCATTATTGCTCTTTGTGTTGCATCATCTCACGGATTGGACACCATGAAACGCACACAAAACACACATAACTAAGCAGTCTTTAATTATTATTTTTTTGTAACACAAGCGGTGTTTAATTAATTTCTGAATTTGTATGATCTATCTCGTTTGGTATTTTAGAACAACACATGCAGAGTGCATTGTTTTATGTTTTACACTATTGAAGTTTTTTTGCATTTGAAGATATGACATAAAAAGGTATTAGTAATTTCAATTCTCTCATGATGTGTGTTTATGCATTATAAATACTCAAGAAGACATTGAATGGCATTCTTTTTTTTTTGGTGTAAATATTAAAATTTATACCACTTTTCTGTTTTTTAGAGATTACAATGTTGTGAAAACACAACTTATTACAACAAGAGAGAGGAGGAGGAATCAAAGAAACAAAAGACACCGAAAAGAACACTGAAACATAATGGAGAGCAGAAAGAAAGAGACACTAGCTATAGGGGTCTAGGAAGCAAAAGAACAACTCGAGCAGGGAAGGCGACGGAGCTGTAACGGACGGCAGAGAGAGGGACAGTAAACGATCCCGCAACCGACGGTCCACCACTCTGAAGAAGGCCTGATGAGTTGAGGAGACGCCTTGGAAGATGCGAGCATTCCGCTCACGCCAAAGGCTGTAGATGATGGCTTGATTAATGAGTTTGAGGACTATGACCGCACGCGCATGAGGGCCCTGAAGCTGCCGACACAAGACGACCACATCAGATAGCGAAGCTGGAGGCACCGCCATGTACCTGCCACAAAAACGAGACCAGATAGCAACTGCATAGGGACAACCAAAAAACAAATGACTAATAGACTCGTCTGCAGCCGAGCAAAGAACACAACCTGGTGGAACATTTAAGCCCCAAGAGATCAATCGGTCTCTAGTTGGTAACCTTCTAAGAAAGGCAGTCCAAGAAATGAAAGAACAACAAGGAACCTCCTCCTTGAACCAAACCACAGAGTGCCACAAAACAGGGGGACTAGCAATACGAATCCTCTCCCACGTCGTTTTCGACGAGAAGGATGCAGCAAAACCACCCGACCGATTTCTCCAAGCATAAGCGTCTTCCACATCAGATGAAACAGGGACCGAAATTGTTGATAAAACAATGTGGAGAGTGACAGCGTTCTCTGACCGCGCCGGAGGAAGATTCCAGTTACCATTGGACACTGCTTGAGACACCGTAGCATCAATAGGAATCCTAAGAGCTCGAGGTCCCGCAGGACCGAACATTAAGTACAAAGGTCCCAAGTCAGTCCAGTAGTCGTGCCAAAACAGAGCCCTATTACCATTTCCAATGCTGCATCGAAGAAAATTTTGCAGTTGATCCTTCATTTGAAGCATACTTCTAACAGTCATGGAGAATCGAGTGGAGTCAGCTATGAGCCAAATGCTTCTTCCACCAAACCGATTATTGGTAAGCCATGGAACCCAAAGAGACCCCGGACCATAGAAGAACAGCCAAATTCTCTTTAGTCTAAAGACCATTTCGAACTCTTCGAGGTTCCTGATTCCAAGTCCACCTTCTGACTTCGGTTTGCAAATATTTTCCCATGAAACTCTAGCCCCTGCAGCAGAAACCGTACTGTTTTTCCACAAAAAGCCAGAGCATAGAGAGTCCACTTTAGCATAGAACCACTTAGGCAGCACAAAAACCGAACTCCAGAAGTTAACCATAGAATAGATGACTGAGTATATCATTGTGACTTTGCCGGCAAAGGATAAGAACTTAACTGTCCAGGAATGCAGCTTAGAGGTAATACGATCAATGAAGGGCTGTAATGTGGCAGCTGAGATACGCTTGGGGCTCAGGGGCAAACCTAGATAACGTGTCGGAAATGCTCCGCGCCTGAAGCCAGAAAGAAGAGTCAGTGCAGAAGCTTGAGTTGCCGAGTAGCCTCCATAGAAGATTTCTGATTTTGATTCATTGGTATCCAGCCCTGACCAGTCCTTAAATTGATTCATAACAGCCTTAATCCCGTCAGTGGAAGCGCTTGTTCCATCAAAAAAAACCAAGAGATCATCCGCAAACAGAAGGTGAGTGAGCTTAGGAGAGGAGCACAGCGGATGAAGTCTGAAAGAACCATCAATTTCTGCTTTGTCTAGCATGCGAGAGAGAACCTCCATAAGCATAATGAAGAGGTATGGAGATATAGAGTCACCTTGACGGAGACCCTTTTTTCCTTCAAAGAAACCAGCAAGCTCCCCATTAATAGCAATAGAGAACCTAGGGGAGGAGATGCACTCTTTAATCCAGACAATGAACATTGGAGGGAAGTGCTGTGCTTCCAAGACCTTAATTACAAAGTCCCAGCACACCGTGTCAAACGCTTTCCGGATATCAATCTTGAGCATAGCACTTTTAAGACAGGAGGGCTTATTGTAATCCTTGATAAGCTCGGTCGCCAGCAAGACGTTCTCTCCAAGGCTACGACCCTTTAAGAAAGCTGTTTGGTTCGGGCTAACACACTCAGTCAAGATCGGATTGAGACGGTTGGCTATAATTTTGGAGATCAGCTTGTACACAATATTACAGCAACTGATGGGTCTGTACTCGGTGAGACTGCAGGCCTCCGGCTTCTTAGGAATTAAAGCAATAGCTGTTGTGTTCATATCCTTGAGCAGTTTCCCATTTCTAAAAAATTCAGTGACAGCCTTTATGATATCAACTCCCACTGTGTCCCAAGAAGCTCTAAGAAACTCTACAGAGTAACCATCTGGCCCTGGACTCTTGTTCAAAGGCATAGCAAAGAGAGTAGCTTTTATTTCGGCTGCAGAGACTTCACGCTTCAGGTAGCGCTGTTGCAGGTCAGAGCAGCGAAACGGAAGAAGAGTTTGCAGCTCATCAGTGGATACAGGCGAGGAAAGGAGGTCAGTGGATCCGAGAATGCCTTTGAAGTAGTCTGCAGCATGTGCCTTGATGACGTCGATAGAGAAGTACAAGCGAGCATCTGCATCTTTCAGATAATGAATATGATTTCTAGAAGCGTGGCTTGATACTGTGCGGTGATAGAAGGGAGTATTACGGTCTCCAATATCAGCCCACCGAACCCTTGACTTCTGCTTGTAAAACTTCTCCTCCGCTTTGAGAAGCCCATTTAGTTGTCCCCTTTCTTCATGTTCCACACGAGCTGTTGCAACATCAGGAGTAGTTAGGAGAGATCTTTGAAGCACATCGAGCTTCTCCTGCTGTGCTTTCACTCTAAGGGAGATACCGCTGTAATGACGCTTGTTCAGCCTACGCAAAGGCTTTTTTAAAAGCTTAAGAGACCTAACCAACTTGAACTGATCAGTACCAGTGATCTGGCCACAATCCCAAGCTTCATTAACCGTCTCAGCATATTCTGGGTGATCTATGACATGATGGAAGAACTTGAAGGGTTTAATCACATGACGACGGATGGAAGGCATTCGAAAAAGGCAGGGAGTATGGTCAGATTGAGATGGGTCCAAGAACTCAGCATAAGAATCAGAGAAAGCCGTAGACCATGCCTGATTAATGAAAGCATGGTCAATCTTAGTGGAGATTGGGTTATCATCTTGACAATTTTTCCAAGTGAATGGTAATCCTTTTGCCTGCGCTTCAAAGAGTTGAGCATCCTGCAATCCAATGTTTGCTTCATCCATGCCCGAGACATCAACACGGGTAGTTAGGTGTTTGGAGTGATGAGAAGAGCGCAGCATTTGATTAAAATTCCCAAGCACTGACCAAGGATGAGTGGCTACCGGAGAGTTCCCCTGAAGTTCTGCAAGATTAGTCCACAAGTTTCTCCTATCATCCAGCAGATTAAAACCATAAACAAACGTGACAGTGAGCGAGATGTTTTCTGAGAGAATAGAGACTCCGCACATGATTGATTGAGCTGTTGCCTCATAGATAACCATAGTAACAGTAGGATCCCAAACCAGTATAATCCTGCCCGAGATATCATCATCATAGTTTCCAAAAAACTTCCAACCCCTTGGAATAGCTCCTAAGACTCTATCTTTATTACTCTCCAAAATGTGTGTTTCCAAAAAAGCTCCGAATAGAGGCCGATGAATATTAATCCAGTCTTTGGCCATCGTGTGGCGTCTGTCACTATTGAGACCACGCACATTCCACGCAAAAAACATATCTAATATTTTTAAAGATTTTTCGTGACCTTGCGGCCACTCTTCCGGTTCCCAACCAGAAAAAATGGATTATATCGCTCATGTTCCTCCACAGGGTGAATGTTGTTGTCGGTGTTGCAATCAGGGGTTGAAGCCGCTGCAGCAATACCTACAGCATCATCAGCCTTACCATTCACTGAAATAGCCGTGATGCTATCCTCAGAGGGCAGAGATAGAATATCATCATCACTATCAGCTGAAGATAATGTGGCCAGAACATCAAAAGCACCAAAAGAAATCCTTTGCAAGGGAGCAACAGGGAGTGGTGATTGAGTGGAAATCAGATCGGTAGCAGGAGCAATCTGGCTAGTAGCCATCTCAGCGACTGAAGGATCCTCATTGCAGGTAAGTTGAGGAATTTCTCCCTCCTCGAGATCACCCACAGAATCCTCCTGAGATGTAGCTTCATTAGCAGGTAACACTTGTAAATCCGTAGAAGCCACATCGTTAGCCACTTGGGAGGAACTACGTTGCACAGGGACGTAACGAAGAGTCCCTTGCTTGACCTTTTTCTCAGTATAACGTCCTGGTCTAGATCGAGATCGCCTTCTTGCTGACTTAGATAGTGGTGGGGGAGGAGGTGGAGGTGGAGGAGATTTGACCCCCTTAGAACGTATAGGCGCTTCAGGGCATTTAATAGGATTATGCCCATATTTCTTACACAACTCACATTTAACAGGGAGCCAGGGGTATGAGACTGCAATCATCACTTCCCTACCATTTGAGAAGCCCGAAACAATCTGATGAGGCAGAGGCTCCGTGAGGTCAACACGAACGAAGAGTTTTGCTACCTCGAAGTTCTCTTTACGCTCTGTTTCAGGAGCTAGTGATTCCGGTTTACCAATGGCAGTAGCTAGCCGACTCAAACTCTCGTTGTTGAAGAGCAAGTAAGGGACGTTACGCATTTCCACTGGAACAATAGCGCTAGTTAGAGGAGCCTCATCTGGAGAATAGTCAGGAGACCAAGGCGCAACAAACATAGGTAGACCGCCAATATTCCAGCAGGTACGTGAAAGGAGCACCTCTCTAGTTCTTGGGTTCGTAACTCGAAGTAAATAAATGCCTTCACCAATGTTATGAACAAAAATCCTCGGACCAGTTCTAGCCCAAACTGCATTGACCACACCAATGATTTTGCCCATTGAAGGATAGTCTCCATGGAAACGAGCATAAATGAAGTCCTTGAATTCCAGCTTTGCAGCTTCGATGTTCTCATCTGGAATAAGCACAAACGGAGCACCAGAAACATGTTCAACCGGAGTACCCAGTTCTTGTAACTGAGCCGAACTTTTGAGCATAGAAGCATAATTCTGGGCTTGGAGAGGAACCTTAGTAGCAGAATCAGAGGCTACAGGAAGACCAGCTTCAGAACCACTGCAAGGAAGCCTCGGAGACTTAGGCAGCGATCCCGGAGGAGAAGTAGCTTGCGCAAACGGTAGGGAGGACTTAGTTGAAAGAGAGCCTGTTTGACCGAAGAGACCAACGCCAAGAAACGGAGACGCAGAAGCAGAGATCGAAGAACCAGAAGCAGCGAGAGATAAATCCACCGCAGAAGAAGACCCAGACGCAGCGAGAACAGAACCAACAGGAAACGCAGCGAGAACAGAACCAACCGGAGACGCAGCGAGAACAGAACCAACCGGAGACGTAGTCCCGGAGACCATAGGAGATGAACCAAAAGGAAGCGTAACAAGAGAAGACAGATTTGTCTTGGGAAACACTAAACCAGAGTGAACAGAATCAACCACCGACGGAGCAGGGCGAGATCCCGATTTGAGCTTTTTCTTAGCCATGGATGAGATCCTGGCGGATTTTGACAGGCGGAAGGCTTTAAAGGAACGGAAGAAAGGCGGATGATGCTTCTTCTTGGAGATGAGCATCGCTACATGGAGGAGGAGAAGAGGCAGAGAGCAGAGGAGAGAAGAAAAGAACAATCGCCGGCGAGCAGAAGCCCTCCAACGGCGGAGCCAACGGTAATATTCAGATCCCCTTTTTTATCGCAGGAGAGAGAAGAGAGCCGCCGACTTCGTCCTGAATGGCATTCTTATCATGAACAAATGAATTTGATGAAGAAAAAGTCTACGATGTTTTGTAACTCGGGTTAATTTAGGAGTGGTGTAGTCAAACACAAACATAATTTTAAAATGCAATTAGTTTTGTTAAAGCACAACTAAAAAATCAATTACATATGTGGAAATTAGGTTTGGGTATTTTGTTATCGGTTTGATTCGGTTCAGATATTTTGGGTATCGAGTAGTTTTGATAAAGGGTTGGAGAATCCATTTACTATTTGGCTTAGTCTGGTTTGGTTTCGATTCGAATGGTTTTGGGTTTGGTTATGAAAGAAAACTAGGGACAAAAAATATCCAGAATTTTCCGTATAGTTCTAGTTTAGTTATCTTGGGTTGTTTGGTATACTATTGGATATTTTAGATAAAATATAAAATAATTAGAATGCTTTGGGATAAAAGTTTCAGATTTTTCAGATTTTTTTGAATATTTTTTGGATAATTTATAATAATTTTATTTTTTTTTAATTTTTCGAATACTTTTAATAGATTTTTAAATTATAAGTATATATATTTAGTTGTGTTATATGTATATATAACCAATATTTTATATATTTAATTATTCGTTTGGTTCCGGATCGATGTGGTTATTTTGGATATTGAATATAAGAATCATTCGGGTAAATGTGAGTTTCGGTCTGGTTTAGGTCTAGTGGAAATAATTAGAAGTGAAAATACTGTGTAGTTTAGTGATAAGTCTTGGTAACTTAGAGCATAAATATCAGTTGGTTCTAAGATTAGTCCTAAGTGATTTTGGTGTGGGATCCACCACTTTTTCTCAATTACCCAACCCATATGTCCTAATATAAGAAACGTCCTAAATTCTGTCCTTAACCTTTTTCTCTTCTTCCTCCATCTGATTGGTTTCTCTCCATGTGATCGGACAAAAGAAAATTAAAAAAAAAAACAATTTACTTTAGGACTTTCACAAGTCCTATTGATAATGATGCTCTTAGGTGGTGTAGTGATGAACATGAAAGTATACGGGAATTAAATAGAGAACCTATAGTTTAAGGGATATACCGATGTCAACCCAATAAATATTCATTTTTGTCATTTTGAATTTACTAGGCCGAGGCCCATACCATAAACCGCCAAAACAGGTGGAATAGCTTTTAATTCCCATTCAATATGGTCTCAGTTCAAGACCAAAATCCTGCTTCCCGAGAATCTTTGAAACAAGGGCCGACCTTAATACTCCAACCATCCGGCTTCTTCACTATCGTACTACAAATATAGTAGCCAAGACCTTTCAACTCCAACCATAAGAATCAAATAGTGTTTTTGATCTTCCCATATCCATAGTAAGTTTCCTGTATCGATCTTGTTTGAAACAAATACCAGACGTAAGAAAGCTGAAATTGTGTATAATTAGTTATTGTTTTCTTCAGGTGCTGTAACTCAAATGGTTGGGAAAAAGATAGGGTTTGATATATTCAGCGGTTTACCTGATGAACTTCACTCTCACATTGTCATTTCTTCCCATGAAAACCGCTGCTTCTACATCACTTCTCTCCAGAAAATGGCGCTATCTCTTTGCTTGTAACCCTAATCTTGTTTTTGATAACCACAAGGTTTCTACAAGTTTTATAAATTTCGTGGATAGAGTATTGGCTTTGCAAGGCAATTCTCCTGTACACAAGTTTTCTTTAATTATCAAAGATGATGATCGCGATAATCCTGTTGTTCCAATCCGTATATTTACCTGGATTCTCAATGTGTTGAGACGTGGTGTCTCGGATCTTAATCTGTTTGTGGATTTGCAATCGGAATCTCTGCTTCCTTCAAAGATTTTCTTAAGCGAGACATTAGTTAGGCTTAAAATAAAGTCTGGATATGGCGCCAACATTAAACTTGATGACAACCAAGATGTATATCTTCCAAAGCTTAAGACTCTGTTTCTTCAGGCAGGTTATGAAAATCATGGTATTGGGCTTGCTAAGCTACTTTCCGGTTGTCACATGCTTGAGGAACTAATTATGTATGATATATCTTGGTTACTATGGAATTTTTCATCTGTGTCTATCACAACTCTCAAGAGACTAACATTTTGCTGGGGCGAGATTGATACTAATGCAAAGAGTGTGTCAATTGACACTCCCAGCCTTGTCTACTTGAATTTTACTGATACAATCGCCGACGCGTATCCGATTGTGAATCTCTGTTCGCTTGTTGAAGCCCGTATCTGTCTTCGAATGTCATACAAGCAATATGGAAAGGCGCACTTTTTGGATGAGGCTAGCTTTTCAGATTTACAGCAGATTAATTACTCCAAGGGTAACAAGAAGGTCGGTAACGCAACAGATTTCATCATGGGAATACGCAGTGTGCATATCCTTTATCTATATGCTGACACTCTTGAGGTTTGTATTTCATTACTCTAATCGTTCTTGCTTTTATGATTTCAGTTAACTATAAAATTGCGAATCGTCATGTTGCTCTTGATTTGTTTCAGGTACTTACATGCTGTTGTGAAACAATACCACTATTCAACAACCTGACTGAGTTAACTATCGAGAGTAGCCCTAGAGTAGGGTGGAAACCATTGATGGATCTACTCAACAACTCTCCAAATCTGGAGACTCTTGTCTTTCAAGTATGAAAATAGCTACTTTTAAATGCCTTTTTATCTGTGTTTCTTTATACCTGAGATATTTTCCCAGGGACTCGTCAACAAAGCGACGGACAGTTGGGGTGATCTGTGTTTCTGCCAACTTTTCGTTGAGGAAGAGGAGATTTTTAGTTGCCTATCTTCAAGTACGGTGAAGGTATTAAAGATATATAGGATGGGTGATTACTATGGTAACATGGAGAGCCAGATTGAGCAGATCAAGTATTTCTTGGAGACAATGCCTAATCTTGAAAAAATTATACTGCACCATACTGCATGGACTGTAGAAGATGTGACTCACGTTTCAAGGCAACTTAAGAGGGTAATATCAACAGTAGCTTCATCCATCTGCATTGTCCAACTAATCTCTGATAACACTCCCCAAGCTTTGGTTGTAGCTTAAATGATCTTCTCTTGTTTATGCTTTATTTTTTGTTATATAAAGACCTGCTTTTTAGGCTTTGTCCTTTGGCCAACAATGTTAACTTCATGTTTTTGTTGCTTCAGTTCTCATGTTCGGGTAACTATACTTGTGAAATGCAATGCAGACAAGAGACCTAACTTGTCATGGCAGTTACTTTACAGAAAAAAAAAAACATTAATAGTTATCTCTTCTACAAGGAAAACTGCTCGGAGTTCAATATTTTTTGTTGGATAACGAAAGTGTGCGCACTGTTCAATTTTTTTACATAAGACTTAGGTGATTGTTAATTAGTTCGGTTATAATAAAGTTAAAGAGTTAGGAAAATTGTGTC